>NW_027656383.1:62500-96255 GCF_964235325.1 Thermobia domestica
TAATCACCAAACTCCAAAATCAGATGTTCTATTCTGGGAACAACAGCGTTCACTGACCCACTCGTGAAGTGTGTATAAGATATATGACATGGCGATTAAAGTGTTAGTACACAGTATATATACATAATATATATTTACCACTTCGAATTTACTGCTCCCATGCTTTCGGATCTCGCTAACTCTGACAATATGCTATATGTTCATAGGACATTTTTTGCTTATGTCGGTATCAGGAACTACCTCCCGACGTATTACATTAAGTAAGTTACATCCTCTATATATAATGTACCAGAAAATAAATTACAAATATATGTAGCTATTTTGCTGAATGACTAAAGGATCCAAAAAAAAAAAAAAGCTATCCATATGTGCAGCATATTAGTTCTTCAAAATTTGTTTTAGTTTTCTTTTACTATATTCTAACACAGAATTTAATTGTCATGAAGATTATAATATTGTGACAATTACGCTCACACATTCAATTAATTGTTCTTATATTCAGATTAAAACATATTTATATGTAAATTCAATTTATTTTAAAAAGTCAAGGAAAATTTTATTTTGTTTCATTTAGCAGCCAAGCGAACCTCTTTCATTTGTCCCAGGTAAAGAAGTTTCTCTGCTTTTCAGAACGAAAAAAAAACATAAGACGGTAACCGCACTAATTGACCACCCACTTTTCTACCTCGCCAGTAAACGGTAATGGAATTTGCTATTGTTACTCCAGCCATACTGTCGCACTACCTAAGTACCTCGATATCGCAAATATCACGTCACAGACACACAGGAACCAAAATTTTTTATCTACAATCTTCGCAAGTGCTTATGAAACTCTTTAACATCACGTACTAGCCCAGAAGAGACGCTAGAAACCCAAGCCAAATTATCAACCGATTTTTGGGAAATGGTGTCACGAACTTAAAGCGGCGAATCAGAATCCGAAATTCAAAATTTACAAAGAGAAGAATGAAGCGTCTATTTTTTTAAAAAAAATAAAGAAAGCTGGGAGAACGCCTACACGGAAGAGAGGTTACTCTAAGTCGACACTTCATCGTGAAAACATCACCAACACGCGATTCATAAGCATACGTCAACTCATATATACATATATATATATATATATATATATTTAAGTGTTTAAATTTCAGAAAAATGGCTAGCTAAAGACCCGTTAGCAGCCAGCTACTTAAATCACGCGTTATCCACAGCAACTTCGTCGTTACAAGATTATTTATACAAATATTTAAAACATCGACACATAGACATAATTTTTATCATCTTATGGTGACGCTACGTAATTTGTGATTTTGAACTGAGTCTGTGATTGATCTATATACGTGGACTTCCTGTATTCAGAGAGGAAAAGTAGTGCGATGGATGGCGGATATATATATAAACTGTGCGAGTGAAATTTAAGTGCAGATGGATGTGATAAGTGACGCATTGTTGCATTTCCACAACATGGAGATGAAGGACGGAGACACGGGTTCGATCCCCGATACTTGGAACAGATGCCTTGCCACACGAAGACCCAGACGCTTCAGACAAACGAGGACCTCTTCTCCGGGAGTTGAATCCAGAGGACAGCGGGGTCTGAGAAGGGACATTAGGAAGCATTGTGACGGTCAGTTAAGTACAGTGCAGTTTTCTTCTGAAGTGTGGAAATATAAGCGGAAAGACTTATTAAGGTAGGACAAAGTATTCTGTTATTTTCTTTATTGAAGAAGGACTATGGCCAATATTTCCGTGATTCGTGATCTCCATACTCACCTTTTCCTAGAAACTTCGGGACATTGTTTATTCATACGGAACTGTCCGTAAACATTTAGAGCATTTTTTTTTAAATTCTTTTTAAAAGAAGTAAACAAATAGCCTAATGCCTTGGTTGCATTTCCAAAATTAGTTCACGGATATAGGAACTATTAATTTCATTCTTGAATAAGTACCATAAAATTTTTGATTATTTTACTAGTGAAATTTGTATACTTTGATTTGATCTTCAATCATGCATTTATTTGTAATCGTAATGTGTCAATATTTAGATCCTTGAAGCCGTCATTATAATCATTTATATGCAATCCAGTATTTATTTATATCAAGTATGGATTATTTCTCTTTTAAACATAAATCGCGTTTAAGATGTGTGAATGTAATGTAATTTTTGTTTTGAGTAAACCATGATTTAGCGTCAAAGTCTAGTTTTTCAAATTTTAACAATTGTATAGGTTGTTAGGGAAATATGAGTCAGAACGGTAAACAGTCTTAATACCATTTTATTGTAACTTGTCAATTTTTATTATACTCATTCTTAAAAGAAACAATCAATATAAAGCTTCCAAAGACGTGCTATGTTGAGTAAGTTTCAGACAAATAAGTGTAAATATTCTTACCTCGTAATATCGTTAGAGTCTCATAAATAAGGTAAACAACTTAAGATACTCGAGTAAATCCCTTCGGAGGTACCTATCTGAGCAACGAACGCAGATAGGGTCCATAGCTATGGAGAAACGTGTATTCGCAAAATAAGGAATCAGTGAGAAAATCAGAAAGCGTCGACAAAGTAATTATTTTGATCAATTGGCCAAATTATAATAATAGTAGTACCATATATATATATCTATATTTCTGTGTAGTGCATTTGAATATGAAATATTTGTGTAGTTAGTGTTGTGTAACGATTTTTACTGTGAATGGTATTATTTTCCAACTGATATAGTATGTGTACAAAGCTATGTTTTGTTTATGCAAATCTTTTAATATTGAAAATTCACTAGAGTTCATTAGAGACGGTGCACTAAATTTTCTCAAAAGCATGCTATCGCTTCTAAACTATCTCTCCAGTGAGTCTTGCAAGCAACCTAAACCATTAATTCTTTCATTCCGCAATCCGATTCTTAAACTTATTTCCATTTCTTTTATTAATAAAAAAAGGTAGTAACTGTGGGCGAATTACTTAATAGTCGTTTATGCCTAGGGGAAAAACAATAAATCATTTTGTTAATTAATATTCAGTTTAATAGAAATTTTTGTTTGTATAACTACGTCATGGTAATTATAAAGAATCGAATATTGTCAGTTTAGTTGAGTAGAAATAGATTGTTGCTAAATTTTACAGTCAAGATTGAATAATTTGAATATTACGTTGTACAGTGATGAATGTGTTAAGAGAAATCATATTATTTGGTCAAAACAGTCAAAAGTCTGATTCATTTTCAGTAAAGTCAATTAATTCATTTTTTTGTAAATCCAAATTAACTTTCTTGTTGATTTTTGTAGATATCACCTTATTTCTCGTTAAATTTATTAAAAGTCTATTTGACGTTAGAACCAAAGCATTTATGTGGTTATCATTTCAAAGATATGCCTATTTCTTTAACCGGTATTAGCATACCTAGAAGAACTGAAAAAGTTGAAATACGGTTACATTGACCATCAGAAATTTTTATCTAAATTAACTCATTTTTTTTAAACTTTAAATTAAACTTTCCTTGTTTGTTGCTTTTTAACTATTTTTGCTATCTCCACACACTTCGGTGACAGAGTGATAGTCAGTGTAGCCAACTGAACAAGCCATTAGCGAAAAATCTTTCTTTCAGCTTTGCAGCTTGTGAGATTTTTGCTCCGCATGTTTAAATCACTTAACCATTAACTACGCACCTGTTTTCCTAGCGCCTTGGAGACACCGTTATGGGGAAAACAGGATCGATTAGACATTAGGTCATCTTTCGTTATATATATATATATATAAATTTTTTTTATTCCAAACCATCTTAGCAAAACTGTATTTTTACCTTGGAGAACTGAAGTTCGAGCCCCGTGGAGTCAACTTCAATTCTCCAAACTCTCATTCATTTTTTTTAATGTTATTTGTGTAATAGGCAGATGAGTTGCCACTCATCAATACCATTCACTTTTCAAGTACAAGGTCAGGTATTCATTTTTCTAATGCATATTAGGCTCATCCGTGAGTGCCTTAATTATTCGTTCTAGTTCAGATTAAATATGCAAATTAGAGATAAGGAATCGAATTCCGAAAACAATACGTTTCATATTCTTCGTCGCCCAAATACGTAAGATCTGCTTATTCGTAATATCACGCAGTAATTCTATTTGGCAGCCCGAGCAGAAATTTTCCTTTAATTATTAGTTAATTTCAATCGTTGCAAAACTTAGCGCCCGAGACAATAACATTATCATTACAAAACTTGGCTTCCAATACAGGAACCACAGTGTTACAATATTGACATTCCAGATATGATTTTATTTTATTTCCTGAAATCTCCAATCTTTTTTGGACATAATGTTTCAATATCCAAGCTTGTTTGATAGTGTTTCAATATTCCTACACATTCTTATGGAATATTCCTACAGAATCTTACAACACATATCTCTGTGTAATGGCACAGTTTGAATACGAAACATTTTTACTCCCTTAAAAACGGTTTGATGGAATGTTACTCAATTATCAAACAGCAGCTTGTAAGATGATGAAAATTACGATTACGTTTAACGATCGAATATATGAAACAGTATGAGTCATTCCACGTCGAACTGGGTATCATTTTGCAAACATTGATATATATATATATAAAAAAAAAAAACATTCAGTACGTAGTCAAGCGGGAGAAAGTCTCGAAGTAATGATACGAGAACATTTTTTCACGGTGAAATAAAATTAAGTTATCTGGCTTCGCTGAAATTAAGGGTCCTCGTTACAGCAACTACAGAGTGAGAATAGTCTAATGTTTGCACCCCTGCAGCAATCAAGGTGTTCACTAGTTTCTTAACTTTTTGTTAGTGAGGAAAGAAGGCGAAAAGGTAGAGTGTATGTGACGTTGTTCGAGCCACACACATCATTGCAGCTGTTAGGAAACTGCGAATGAAATATCGATTGTGTTGTGTCCCGTCCGTTGTGCTGAAAGGTAAGAAAGTTTATGATTATGTTGAAGTTTGTGAAATTAATATTTGTGCTCCTAGTATTAAAGAGTATTTACGTAGCAAGTTATAAATTACTAACTGTTTTGTGATCATATGCTATTGAAGTTCGCATATCGTGTTATTTAAAAAATGTCCCGTCCGTTACGGGTTTCACACTGTGAGTGCATTACAATTGTTTCCTTTCGTACAGATGTAAGGTTAAGGTTATTCTTGGTTTACATTAATGTAAGTTGTATCATAGGTGCTTGAAAAGAAAGAAAAGAATATCAGCATTTCATTTCATGTTTACTAGGCTGATGAATATAAAAGTATAGTTATATTTTCAATACTTGAGTTCGTACTGTAATTATGTGGCTTGTACCGAAACTGTCATGAATATATAGAGAGCGATAGAGACAGAGAGAGATAAATAGAATTAAACCAACGCCTACATTTCTGAGCGCGCGGAAGAATAAATGCTCTTTCATTATGCATTAGTAAGGTTGGTTAGTAAATCTAAATCAAAGGTCGGACTGGAAATAATCGAACCACGTAACTGCTCCTCTAGCTGACCATCTTGAAAAGTATACGCCATATGCTTCTTTTTCAAATGTGCTTTAGGGTTCCCTATTCTTTATTTATTCACAGGTTCCAAAGAGCGAGAGAGAGATGGAGAGAGAATAAATAATTTAATTTGTTGTTTTTTTTATTTATAATTCATTTGCTTTACATTTAGTGATGTGTATTAAAGAATTTCATGGAAGATTGTTGCTACTACTTCCCGGTATTCGTTTCCAGGTAAAAATGAAAAAAAAAAAAAAAAATGAAGCTGAGAAGGCTAGATTAAGAATGAGAAAGTACAGGGAGAAGCTGAACACAAACTGTCAAGAATGGCAAACGCATCTAAGGAAAGAAGCTCAGAGAAAGAGAGAAGCTCGTGCTAAGGAGAAGTCGAGAATGGTAGGAAGTAATACTTTTGAATGCAAAGAGGTTTATGGAAAGGGCAAGAAAGCAGAGATACAGAGCAAGACAGAAGGAAAGTTCAGAGAAAGAACATATTAGTGTGTTAAGTGACCTAGGTTCCTTCTCGTGTCCACATTCTTTTGGAAAGGCAATCCAAAGAGTTATGAAGCTCTGCCACAAAGTCCACGAAAGAAAAGAGCTGTATTCAAGAAACTGCTTTCAGATACTTTTCGAAATAGCGATTCATCCGTGAATTCGTTGACCAAAACGACAAAACCATCTAGGAAAAGACTGTCTACTGAAGAAGTACGTACGGTTGAAGCCTTTTACTGCAGAGATGATGTAAGTCGTCAGTTCCCTGGCACATCAAAAGTGTTAAGTGCAGTGATGCTCGTAGAATGAAGTTACAGAAACGTCACATGATGATGACAATTAAAGAAGCTTACCGTCTGTTTACAATTGAAAACCCTACGGTTAAGATTAAAGTCAGCAAATTTTATGAACTACGACCGAAGTTTGTGTTACCGTCATCGGAAATGCCTCATAATATTTGTGTGTGTAAATATCATTTAAATTTTACCTTCATTATTGAAGCGTAGGCGAAGAAGTTACATTGCTTTCCTTCCACCAGCAGTGACCTTATGCAAGTAATATGCTGCAATGTAGGATCCGAAAAGCACGACAGGATTATGTAAAAGTTGTAAGGAAATAATTTCCTTCTTGCCCGAACCCGATGACTATAACTTAGGTGACAGGATAAAATGGAAGCAATGGAAGGATATAGATGGCCACCTGAAGCAAGTATGTGTCGAGGGATCCATAGTTGGTGCTATAAATGAACTTCAGAGTCAACTGACACAAATTTTAAGACTCATTATTTTGAAAAAAAAAAAAAAAAAATTGAATATAAAAAAAATAAGTGTGGAAGAATGTGAAGTAGTGTTGCAAGTGGACCTCGCAGAAAACTATACTACTCTAACACAAGATAAAATACAAAGTGCACATTGGAATCATGAACAAGTTACAATTTTCACATGTGTTTTATGGGTTAAGAATCATACCATCTCTTACGCTATTGTGAGTGATCATGTGTTCCACGATAAGGTTAGTGTGTGGTATTTTTTGAAGATAATTACTGATGATCTTCGATCAGATTTCAAGGTTTCTCAAGTGTCTATATTTTCTGATGGATGTGCCGCGCAGTTTAAAAACAAGTTTGACATTGCAAAGGTGTGTTACATGAAAAGATTTCGGAGTACACGGAGAATGGAATTTCTTTGCAACGTCACATGATAAAGGAGCTGTAGATGGTATTGGTGGGACTTTAAAGAGAACGGTCTGGCAGAGGGTTAAAGAAAGAAAGAAAGACGATTGTCAGCTCAGCCAAAGAGTTTTTTCATGTTGCTTCTTTTTATTGTAAAGGGGATAAAACTCTATTTTGTTAATACTAGAGCAATAGACATGCAGAAATCCGTCCTACAAAACAGGTGGAAAACTGTTAAGGCTATACCACATATTCAAACCAAACATTACTTTAAGGGCATCAATCCATTTCAGGTTGTAGCTGAACGAACAGCTTTATCAGAACCCCATGCATATACAGTGTTATACGAGGACGATAATAGTAATAGCAGTAGTTATGATTTGGATTTGACTATGTTTAATGCACAAGATAGAACAGAAACTGTCTTTTTCTTGTGTGTACTCTGACGATAAAAACTAAATTTTTGTTTTTTCTACAGTATACGTCTATGGTCTTTGTTGCGAAAGTTGTTGTATAATAGACAATCCTATTACTTTCAAATAACGTTACATCAGTAAAACTATGTTCATATCACGCATATTGTAAAACGTATTGCAAAATATAACATAGTACATATAAAATATGACTTTTGAGACATAGGACAAATTGTGCCGTCCGTTCGCTTTACTATGGTTAATCGATCAAGCAGAACTCATGTCTAACAAACCAAATCGACACAATATCTTGTATGGTAGTAGTTGAAAGATCAAGACGCCTTGTACTATACTTAATATTTGCAAACTTCTTAACAATTCACAGAAATTTACTCTAACTATTTGACAGTTGCGAACCATGTCCAATATGTGTCCTGTCCGTTACGCTCCATAAAAATATTAATAACTCAGTTTATAACTCAGACAATATTCTGAAATTAAACTATAGAAAGGCTATTTTACTTACGTTTTTCCTGTTGTGTTTATTACATTTATAATTATTAAGGACAACTAGAAAATTATACTTCATTGTACTTGAAATATCTCCGAATGTTCCTTCCGTTACTATGGAATGACCCTATGTAACTTAACCATTTCTACCTCTAAAATTTATTATTATATTTTCACCATCAAATTCAAAAAAAGAGTGCGACATATCTCAAAACAGGTAAAAGAAAAAGTCTATCATTTCACCTGAGTGTACGGCCAACAAACAAAACTGACTTATTTACTTAGCTTAATTGTCTTATTACATACATAAGAGGTAAAAAGTGGATCCTCATATAATGTAATTCCGAATATAATAGAATAAAGTTACTTCCCTTTCTTTCTTTAAATAATCCAAATTGAACATTTTATCACGAAATACTTCGATACATGAAAATGAAATTTTTCGCTTTACATCCCACGGTTACGTCTTTTAGGGTAAAGGAGACGAATGATTAAAGAAAGTGGATGGCTCTGATATAATTGGTGAAATGAGAATGTAGGAGGAAACAGGGGAACTGCCATAAAAGCCACGGATACAATGTTGTTCTCCACAAACTCAACTGGCCTAGGATTGAACCACGAACCTCTTGCATTAGAGCTGAGGGATTTACCACGGAGTCACCATACTTCTACACTTCGATACCTGAACCTGGAGTATGCATATGCTTAAAATAACAAAATCAACTACAGTAGTTGCAACCTTGATACCTTCTGTTAAACTATGAATAAGAGAAATTCTCAATACACTACAATCTTGAGATCCACAATGATGTTATGACCAATAAGATGATAAGAATTTCAACCTTTTAAATTCTTTCACTCATGAAAGCTACGAATTTCGTAATCAATTTCACTTATTGCTGAACAACTATTAAAAAGAACCAGCACAACTTACCATGTTTGTCATTACCCTCAGTGACATTTCCAAATCTCTATTTTTAACAAGTTCAAGAATCCAATCTTCTATCAATTTCTGGACATTTGTGTGTACATTTCTTGCTGTCCAGTTCCTGCAATTTATGAAGAACACTTGAACGAAGGGAACCATATTTGATATCACTGCTTCATGAATCACATCTCTGTCTCGAAGCTTTTCCCATTTACTCCACACATCTTGCATGGTTGATTTAACATGAAAAATGGGTTCATAGTTAATTTCTAAATTATGAGTTCTTTTAACTTTCGTTTCGTGATACAAGTAGCTGCGGAACTGCACTACATATTGCATTATTTTATGCTTTGTAGTTTCAGCAATTTCATGTACCAATGAGTCACGATATTCAAACTTGGGAGCACTTGGATACATTATGCTTTCATGAAGGCATTGTAGAAGTTCATAGGCATGGTCCAAACTCACAAGGACTAACTGTTCTGCAAATGTTATTTTATTCATATTCTCTTGAACTGCACTTATTAAAGTTGATAATAACTCATCCATTCTACAGCAAACACGATCAATATTTCTTGACCATTCATTTATATCATCGTACGGATTTTGTGTGAAAGCTGACCTGAAAGCTGAAATTAAGACATACATATTATATATATATATATATACCGAGCGAGTCCCTTGCCATAGGCCAACTCGGTAAACATTGAAGATATGAAAAAATGATAAGAGAGCATTTTGATTGCCAAGTGTGGGTTGCCAACCTAAAATGATGGAATTTTCGTAATTGGACCAACCGTTTACGCTCGATAGTGGTATAGCACCAAATAATAAAGAAAAATGCAAAGTTGCCACGTCAATGGAGGAAAAGATGGAATGAAATAATCTGGAGCGTGAAATACTCTGGGCCAAGGAGAATAGAAAGGGGAGCAAATTAAAGCACAAAGGAGCAGACCTATTTGCAGGGCCCACGACAGTGGCGTCAGCACCACAAGGGGGAGGAGGCATACGAGGAAAACAAACAAATGAAAATAAGTCGTGTCGTTTTCTGACAGGTTTACTGTACATGTCAGTGAGAAGAATTGTACATACCTCACGCACACACGGCATTTGCTTCCAGACGCAACACTCCTGGGCACTATGCGAATAGGTGCTTAAATTCGTGTTCCTCCTGCTGGTGGCACAAACGGATACGGCATCGCACACTACCACACACACGCCGGAGTGTTTGGGGTGTTATTGCTCTACACGCGTTCCGAATATTTTCCTGCAGCTGTTCCACGGTACTGGGTCTATTCCAATACACAACGGGCTTTAGATACCCCACAAGTAAAAGTCTAATGGTGTGAGGTCAGGTGATCTGGGCGGCCATTCCACGGGACCCCTTCGACCAATCCATCGGCCAGGAAGCACTTCGGTGAGCCATTCTCGCACTGTGCGGCCGTAATGTAACAGTGCTCCATCGTGCTGGAAATAAAATACACACCGCGATAACAAAGGCATTTCACCCAGAAACGGCTGTAATGTGGTGTGCAGATGATGTATATACTGGTTTGATGTTAACCTATCGGGCAAAAACACAGGCCTTAATATGACGTTGCCGTGTATTCTAAACCACACATTCACTCGCGGATCGGATTGATTGTGCGCTTTAACAACTATGTGGGGGTTCTCGCGAGACCAATACACAGCGCTGTGTCTGTTGGCTGTGCCATTGAGGTGGAAAGTAACCTCATCACTGAACAGAATGTTGTGTTCGTGTCCGGTGAAACCACACACAGAACTGTTCGTCTGTCTGTGTCATCCCCATGTAACGCTTGTACCAAATGTATCTCGTAAGGATGATACCGTTCACGTGATAAAATTCTGGAGACCGACTTCTGAGATATGGACGCCTCTTGTGCAATCTTCCGTGTAGGACTAACTGCCACCTTTGCAAGCACATCAATAGTCATGTCGCAGGATGTTGCAGTTCGTGGTCGTTCAATACGGGGAAGTCCGCCACGCTACCTGTGGATTTAAAGCTTGTCATGAGTATCGAAATAAGTTGGTGGGACAGTGTTACCTGATTTGGATACTCTGCGGCTGCTTCCTGTTGACTTATTCCAGGTGCATGAAGAAGCACCATTTCAGCTTTTTCTTGCATTAAATACATTTCACGTCTTCAAAACACACGTGTCACAGGTGAAATCGATAACACAGAACTACTCTAAATTCATCCAGAGCGGTCGTATTAGACACCCCACGAACAAATAGCCACGTGGCACAGGTAGCTCCGATTGCTATGTACTAATTCCACCACTGCACTCTGGTGTTAACGATCAAATTCACTCAGACAAATTATCTGTGTACGTACAGGTTGCGACCTTGCCAACTTTGTTCAAGTGTATAACAGAAGTTAATTGGATTTGCTAACCCGTTGTTTCTTCTTGAGTAAACAACACCGATATACTGCTCTGAGGGAGCTTAGTGCGTATTCAATAGCAGCAACGCATAAACCAATGGCTAGACCCGAATCACAATTTACATACTACTACTACTACTACTACTACTGCTACTACTACTACTACTACTACTACTACTACTACTAATAATAATAATAATAATAATAATAATAATAACCATACAGAAAAGAAATATACACAAGCAAACACCAGTGACAGACAATTACATGGACACAAGGAATGACACGATCCATGACTGCGATTTTCCATGGTTTTCCGCAGTCCCACCAGGCGAATGCCGGGATGCTATCGTCTCTACACCCCCCAGGGCTACTGCCTTCTCTACTCCCTATCTTACCTAACAAGGCCGCTGTGACCTCGGCGTTTGCGGCCCGAACCATTCCCTTAGTTCTTTCCTTCCACACATACGTAAATCAATAAATCAAGGGTAGAACCCGGCCTAGAAATAGGCAACTTCAATTGGGATATTGGCTTCCGCATGCTTACCTCTAACAATAAACCTGTCAGGAAACGACACGAGTTATTTTCATTTGTTTGTCTTCCTCGTATACCTCTTCCTCTTTGTGGTGCTGACGCCACTGTCGTGGGCCCTGCAAATAGGTCTGCTCCTTTGTGCTTTAATTTGCTCCCCTTTCTATTCTCCTTGGCCCAGAGTATTTCACGCTCCAGATTATTTTATTACATCTTGTCCTCCACTGACGTTGCATTTTTCTTTATTATTGGGTGTTATACTAGGGTGCAGCGTTTTACCACTTTTTTTTCGGAACGAAATGTAATACCTGGCAAAAGTGGCCAACCCACATGGACATTACAGGTATAGATTTTTTTTTCAAATCGGATAATATCTTCTGTGAGAACTATTGCCTCAAAGTTTCAAAATTTCACTGAAAATTAGAAAAAAAAAAAAAAAAGTTCTTCATGAATTTTAGTTATGTTAAAGTAAACATTTTTTGGTTAAATACATGTTAGTTGCTTAGAAAACTGACATTCAAGTATAAAAATGCCAGTTATGTGCCCTTGGGGGGAAAGGGATGCCTCCTCTTGGGCCAGAAAAGGGGGCAAATTCAGTACATTTAAGCGGTTGTGCAGGTCCTCGCTCACCTGGTCATATAGCCTGTCCAAGCGTCCCAGAGTCTGCCACGTGGAGGTGACTGCGCCAGCCCTACCCAACCAACCAACCATATATAGGGACGGATGAACTAATCCAATTCGTCACTGTCAGGAAAAATTGTCACAAATTGGGACTTTGATTGCAATTTAGACACAGCTTGCCTAGAAAGTAAGGTTGACCTGATCATCCCGTCCCTAGCATTACTGCCACCTAGTCGAGAGGCTGCTTCAGTGACTAATTTCACTATCCGTTCTACTGCCATCGTGTGGCATGGATAGACGGTGGAGGACTATTCTGGCACAGTGTTGTCAGAAAGTGAAAGGTTGTCCATAAGCTATTTGTTTGATACCGTCCTTAGAACTGGTGGTACAGTTATTGAAACATCAGTGCTTTCCCAAAAGATCATTTCAGTGTAATGTTTCACCTCAAAATTCGGTCTGAGAATGATGTTATATCTAATAGTGATATGAAGATTCTCTGCTTCGTATTTTCGAGCACTAAGAATCTTATGTAATACATCTTGTCGGACAGCAAGTAGACCATCAGTCATCATGGCGAAAAGAACATTCTCTGGGAGTGCGAGAAATGCATTCGTTTGAATTGATGAACGGATTACAGCCTGGTATTCATTTGGTAAGTATCTAGACCTATGAATGGTCTCAAAGACGTGACGACGACCATTAGGAATGGGACTTCAGATAAGTATCTCAGGTCTTTACTGAGTTTTCTTAGCTCTTCTGACTATGATGAGGTAAGTCGCATTTTATTGAGTTTGAATGACACCACTGGAAGTTTTTTACAGATAGTTTTGAACCTAGGGGACCTGTGTAAGAATAGGGGCTTGAATTAGCGCCAATATGCGTGAAGAGAGCTCGGAAAGGCAGTTCATTAAAACGTAAGAGACAAATAGCCTGTTAATTCCTTTAATTTTCGACGAATGCCTCCCTTCCAACCAGTGTTAGTGTTTATTCCATCACACCCAAGAACCTCTACTTCCTCAAAGCCACCTTCGATTTGGTTCATAATGTACTCGAAAATAGCCGTGATCTCGTCATAGCCAGAGCCAGAGGATGGTGTCACGTCACCAACGTATTGAGAGTCAGGTTCAGCCACAAGTGATAAGTGCTCTTCTCTAACTATGCCTGCGTGTGTTTCAGTGTCTTCTCTTTGACCATCAAAGTATAGGCTTTTAATGGGATCATCATTTCTAGAACTTTCTTTTAAATTCCGAGCAACTTTAAGTTTGGCACGCCTTATTTTTCTCCTGTCCACAATTAAAGCAGAGTTATGTTGCTAGATTGTTGAGAGGTTATAATTCCAGCCTTTAAAGCTGCCTGAAGCACAGTTGATGTTATATGTGCCACAGCCCTTTCGCTTACATTGTATTTCTGAGCAATCATAGCAGTTTCAGTCAAATCTAGCTTCGGTTTAGATGTTCTGTCTCTGGGTTTGGTCTCTTCCTCAGAAAAGCTTTCCTCTGCTTTCTCTTCAAGGTCTGCTTCATTGTCACTGAAGTCATTTTTATGATATAATAAATAATATTGACTTTTTTAAAAAAGAAATACAGAATTTTCTGTGAAAATAGTATTTAGCAAACTATTATCTGTAACGGCCAATTCATAAAAGCTGAAGGCAACAGTAACCAAATATAGCGCTTGAGAAATGGTGCCCAATTTGAAGCGTATCCGGCTCGTTCCTGACAGTGACGCTGAGTTACGCAGATAGGGACAGGAGAAGGGTGGGAGTATCATGGTGAAAAATAACAATGCTCTGCTACCACTATGAACCACCAGTAGAAGGAAAAGGCAAGGACGAAAATAGCTGTAGAAACGCTGAATTGTACTGAATTTCCCCCTTTGCCGGCCCCAGAGTAGGCACCCCTATCCCACCTCAGGGGCATATAACTGGCATTTTGAGACTTGAATGTCAGTTTTCATAGCATCTGGCATGTATAAATCCAAAAATATGTTTACTTTAACATAACTAATAATAATGAACAATTTTGGTATTTTTTGTAATTTTCAGTGGAATTTTGAAACTTTGAGGCAATAGTTCTCACAGAAGATATTATTTGATTTGAAAAAAATCTATACCTGTAATGTCCATGTGGGTGGGCAACTTTTGCCAGGTATTACATTTCGTTCCGAAAAAAAAAAAGTGGCAAAACAACCCACCCTAGTGTTATACCACAGCTGAGCTTAAACAGCTGTCCGATTACGAAAATTCCACCATTTTACATTGACAACCCACATTTGGCAATCAAAATGCTCTCTTATCATGTTTTCGTATCTTTACCGAGTTGGCCTATCGCAAGGGACTTTTGACTCGCTTGTTATATACGCTTAAATATGGAAATTAGGTTTAAAAAAAAATAACGACGAACTTCCAAACTGTGCAAATACAGTACGCAAATTTCAAATAGTACATCTATATCTACTGGTTGCAATAGATTAAGATCAAAGACAGAATCTGTTCCTCGGACGCTGAATCTATATCAAAACGAAATTATACGACAGCCTTTATTGTTTATGTTCTATGACGATAAATGTTGAAACAAGAAATCGTTAATGTCAACCACTTCTGGTTTGAATAGCGGGTTAACGGGGGTACATAGAACATATTCTTGTGGCGTCGATTCAATTACAAAAAACCGCTTCTCGATATTTCTTACAGTTTTTCTCTATGAAAATCACTATTAAAGTAGGAAGTAGTGGTAAATTCAAAACCTTCAGGTTTCAACAGAGTGTTGTGCTTTATAATAATAATATATATACTCTTGAGATGCTATGTAGATTACAGAAAACCGAATAAGAGGGTTGACGGAAGAGATTAATTCTGTTCTTGGGATGCTGAATCGATTGCAAGAAATCGCATCTCGATATCTCTTACCGTTCTTGCTCTATGGAAATCATTATTTAAACTGGAAATAGTAATAAATCTCAACCACTTCCCGTATCGATAGTGTTGTAAGTTGTGATGGTGTATTTCTTGAGACCCTGAATTGACTGCAGAAAACCGCTTGTCACTATCTATTACCACTTTTTTCTATTGTGATAAATGTTGAAACCGGACATGGTTAATTTGAATCACTTTCGGTATGAATACAGAGTTAACGGGGATGATGTAACCTATTCGCGGGAAGCTGAATCGATTACAAGAAACCACATCTTGATATCTCTTATTGTTTTTCTCTATGCAAATTGATATTGAAATCTGCAGCAGTGATAAATTGCAACCGCTTCAGAATTTAATAGAGTACTGCGAGTTGTGATAGTATATTCTCTTAAGAGCTTGAATCGATCTCAAAAAAGAACTTGTCGCTATCCACTATATTTTTGTCCTATGGCAATAAATGTTCAAACCGTGAAAGATTCATTTGAACCAGTTCTGGTTTGAATAAAGGCTTAACTGAGGAGACAAAACATATTTTTAGGAAGCTCAATCGATTGCAAGAAACCGCATCGCGGTATCTCTTACCATTTTTGCTCTACGAAAATCACTATTGAAACCGGAATAAATGTTCACCACTTCAACAGATGACAGAATGTTTCAAGTTGTAACGATATGTTCAATTGAGACGCTGAATCGATTCCTGAACACCGCTTGTCGCTATTAGTATTTTTTTCTATGATAATAAATGTTGAAACCGGAAATGGTTATTTTGAATCACTTCTGCTTTGAACAGAAGTTAACAAATGAGATGAAACTTACTCTTGGGACGCTAAATCGATTTCAAAAACTGCATCTCGATATCTTACCGTCTTTGCTTTGTGGAAATCAGTATTCAAACCGGAAGTTCTAGTAAATTTGAACCACTTCTAGTTTTGGCCAAGTGTTGAGGATAGTCATGGTACGTTGCCATAAGATGCTAAATCGTTTGTAAGAAACTGCTTCTATATATCTGTACCGGTTTCAATCCATAGTGATGTACGTTGAAACTGGAAAGGGTTAATCTGAATCACTTCTACTTTGAATAGAAGGTTGACAGAGAAGATGGAATCTATTTTTGGGACGCTAAATTGACTGAAAAAAACTTTTTCATACCTTTTACCATTTTTGTTTTGATACCTGTCAACAACGGACGGACGGACAAAATCGCCTATAAAAACTTCCCACACTTATGCATAACATAGTTTGGAAGTCTAATAAATAGAAAAAGCAAAATTGATCTTCGAGCAAGCATTAAACAAAAACTGCTGCTACTGCTACAATGAGACTTCAGCGATCAGTTTTTCAATATATATCAATTTCAATTTCAGTTGACAAGAAAGATAAGTACCACGCAAGCTCTCATACTACATACAGTATACTAAACGTATAAATACACGAATATATAAATATAAATAAATATACACTACATTCATGTACTTTTTGTGTATGTCGATGGCTACAATAAAGTGATGTATTGTTAGAATAAACAGGGTTGGCAAAAACCATGGTTTTTATTGAAAAAAAAACAAAAAACAGTTTTTTTTTGGTTTAAACCCAGTTTTTTTTTTGTTTAAATAATTTATTCTATGTATTTATATTAGATATGGACACAAATTAGTTTGTTTCGCCTTGGTGTTATTATGCAACAACAAGGTTATGCTGGAAGGGGTGACATAAGCTTAAAGCGGAATCCAAACCGCTTCTCGGCTTCATCCAAGAGAAATTGTCCATTTGGACACGAAACCGGGACTAATTGGTCACAAATGTGATTGCCGACTCACTCACGAAGGACTCCTGATAAAAATACGTTGTACTGATCTTTATATAGGCCTACTTGTTAATATAATTGTCAAGAGTCATTTCAGAAGGACAAAAAGATAAACAGTTACACAAGTAAAACATTATACAGAATTATATATAAATCAGGAAACTCCCGCCTTAGCCATTGGGAAAATCCTGTTATTACTTTAAATGTATTTGTATGTAAAATTTTAAGGTCAACGTATCATAATCACTACGATAAAACTGAGGTATTAATTTACTAATTTGGTATGTAGATATCATTCAATAAAATTAAAACAAAGTCAAATCCAAGCTGATGTTGGAAGCTGTGTAGGTAGTTGATAAATTTTGCCAATTGCTATAAATATATTTAAGCAACCTTGGCTTCTTTATAAAACAATAGGCATTCAGGCAAGTAGAAATATATAATTTGGTTTCGTTTCGTATGTTTAGGCTTAACATCCTTATGAAGTACCAAGGTTATCACGGAAAAGACTTTCGCTTAAAGGGACACCTCGAATCGCTACTTGGTTTATGTAACACTTGAAAGATGGGTTGTGGTTCGACCGAGAATTGAACACGGGACCCCTTGATTAAAAGGTGAAAAGTACATAAACGTAATGCAGATGGTTTCATATGTGCAGACATCACCATGAAGTTCACACGATTTAAAAGAATTTTTCGTTCTTTTTTTGTTTGGTTTAAACCAGTTTTTTTTTTTTTTTTTTTTTTTTTTTTTTTTTTTTTTTTTTAACCATGGTTTAAACCACCTTGGTTTAAACCAGCCAACTCTGGAATAAAATAATGCAAAAATGAAATTTTGAATTTTCTGATTTAATATATATTTTCCTCGCATCGCTGTGTTTTTGAAGTTTGAATAGAGGGTGATATATACTTTAGAGAAAACACTATATCGAACAACTCGAACATAAACATACCATTTAACTTATCACTCTGGCATTAATAACTGATAATGTAACACAGAGAAAGTATCCATATCTTATGAAACCGTATAGGGTAATAAGACTTCGTGAAACATGTTAAATTATGTTTAAAAAAACCTCCGAAATTTGAATTTTTGGCAATTTTTTTACCCATGAAAGGAAACCAGATGGACCCTAAAACTTACACAAGTACATACACCGGTCCTATGCTATCATACCAAATTTTTAGTTTTGGCAATTTCAAAATTTAAGCGGGGTATTCCTAGGTACCCCTGCCAAAATATTGAAGGGGTGGTCCTGAGTACCCCTAAGTCATTGACTTTTGACCTCCCAAAAATTTCTACTGACTCGGCGAGACGTAAACCTGAGCCTGCTACTGTATTAGACGCTCAAGTACTTTGGATGTGCATTGCCTCGTTCGTCGCACTTAGGTTATTACTGCTATGCAGACCATCAAAATTTGGATGTTTGTGACATTGTAGTATCCTTAATTTGTATCAATGAATAACAAATCTATTATTTTAAAATTTGGTCTAACATGTATATTTGAAATATGCAATAACATTCGAAAAAAATATAACTTTGTGTTGGGTTGGCAACACTGTATGCCTGGTGATAACACACAGTATGTCATATGTCTATTAGTTTAAAAGTTACAAGGCGGTATCAAGATAAATGACCCTTTGTATTAGGATGATTTTTTTTTTACTTTTTTAGTTTTTTGAGTCTGACAAATAGTTCTATACCAGGCCAAAGTAGCCCATGAGAAAAAATAGTCAATTGAGTCATATTAAATTGTACACCAAGCGACCTCTAGTTCTGAATGAATTTAAAATATACAATGTAAGGCAAATGTATCTCGTAAGCTTGGAAAGCCAATTGTAAGTTAATAAGAAAAAATACTATGAAGGCAATAATTACTAAATGATTAAATATTTGGAAATAACGCCAGACGTGTGTCCGTGGTGAAAAGCATCCCAAAAAATGTGTCACATGACCCTTTTGTATATAAAAAATGGACCTAAATCTAAGATGGCGCACTTAAAATAGCTGCCATATTCGTACTATTCAGTAATAGATGCGGTTCTCTCTTTGTTACCTGATCCAAGATATGGTGTCACTACCTCTAGCCGAACCCCGCTATCAGGGTCCTAAGTCCGTGCTGAGAAAGGGGTAGAAGCTCAAACCAATATACTCTCGCTCAAATGAGAACGTTCGCGATTTGTATAAAAGACACTAGTTTGAGAGAAGCAAAACATTGCCTTGTGGTCTATTAACGTCACTCTTTCTTGTAGTGTAATATAGCATGGCACTGTACATAAGTGGAAGTGGTGATGAGATCAGATACTGGGACAGATAAGAGGTCAGAAGAGGCATTTTAGCTTTCCGAACAGGTCAAAGGCACAGACCATTGGATCTAGGAGTGTGTGTGGTACTTCATCATGGATATTGTTGAGGCAGGTTAATGTAGCCACACCTACCGGAGGCGAGCGATTGGTGCCCCCTAAATGGGAATATCTGCCTGGCGCAGCACCCACTGGCACCGGTATTGTACTGTGAATCTCGTCCGTAAAATGAGGTAGGTAGGGGTTGGGACCCTGTCATCCCTACCGGGAGAGGGAAGCTTTAGGGATGCTTCCCAAATGGGCAACTAAGGCGCGCCCTTGGGTCCGGTTGGTTAGGTGCCTGCGTGGTATCTCCTGGGGCTTGCTGAACGACATGGAGGTGAGCAATTCCAATTCCCAGCCTTCCCTCCTCCGTGGTTTGCCTGGAGATCCTGGATTGGGTCGCACTCTGCCAGGCTGTGGTCATACCGTAGGATTCGGTAACTTGGGGCTATGTTCTTCAAGAGGGAGTTGAGTTTGCCTTATAACCCTTAGATACCATCACTCCATATGGTTGTAGGCCTCTACTCGCTAGAATGCTGCTAACAAAACGAGAAAGCAATAAATGGGCCATTTATAGCGGATTTCTTTTGAAGTCTCTTTAAATACGCCATGCACATACTTATTGGTGCATTGGAAATACGCCACAAGTGTAAGTCTAGTCTTTCAAGAAGATCATTTCTTGGTGGGTGATCATGAAGAGTGCTGTAGACACTCTTGTTACTCCCTTTAGCAGTTCTAAACTTGAAAGGTACGTTGCTTCATATTGTATACTGAAAATGCATTGAAAACTTTAGGTCGATTGAGGGATAAAGTTCACTTGTGCAAACTGGAATCTAACCAGGGTGAGCACTCTACCACTGAGCCACCGCGAGCCTTTGACTTACTTTCAGTCTTATAGACCGTCATATTAGACCATTTCAGCACTTACTTTCTTTTCCTTTTATATTTTCGAACAACTTTCAATATGTTTCTTCTCATGCCTTCAAAATGATCCTTAACCCTAAACATCACACGTCAAATTCAATGGACAAATTTTTGACATATATCTTTTTCACTATTAGACACATTTTTAGTACTCTAAGTATTCCTCTAGTCGGATACCTTCTGTGCGTACTGGACATTAACTTGCATGTAGTCCTTCTAGTGTCGACACTGTTAATAATTTTGTTCAGATGTAACATATACATGTAATGTAGGTCCAACGAACATTTTAACATGGCGTTAAAAAGTATGTCGTTCGTTGCAAATATTGTTTGATTTCTCGTACACTGAAACATACTTTTAACGCTGACGCACATAATCCGAACAGTGACGTATAACCCTAACAATGAAACACATATTTCTAACAGTAATGCACATAATTCTAGCAACGATGAAAAAAATATCCTGTAAGGTTTACCCAGATACTACTAGAAATTGAGATAAACATACGTCACTAGTAGGACAGAAACGTCACTGGCAAGAAACACCAAGGGTGAACAACGGTAATATGAAAGGAGTCACTAGTAAGATCTCCTACACACAGACACACACGGCAGTATTTTTTATTTATTTATTTATGTATATTTCGGAGCATTACCAGCATCTATGGCATTAAGCTCGTCAGATATGAAGGATGACGTCCTTCGGTGAGCACACGATCCGGGGAAGGAAGGAAACAGCATCGGACCTATGTGTTAGGTATCATCCCGGCATTTGCCTGGGGTGAATGAGGAAAACTCAAGAAAAACCTCACTGAGGGTGACTGGCCTATCGAGTGTCCACACCGGAGAATCGAACCCGGGATTGCTCGCACCAAAGGCGAGAACGTTAGCAACTATGCTATGCGGGGCCACCCGGCAGCATATTAAAATCAGGAATTGTTTTTGATGTAGAGTTACTATTGGTATTATTGGTGATGATGATGATGATGAAGAAGAAGAAGGAGGAGGAGGAGGAGGTTGAGAAAAGGTTGAAAAATTGTTGATACACGGCTTTATTTTCTAAGTCATTGTATTAGCACAGCACGTTTGGAACAAGTGAGTATTAGTGAGTAGATTCAAAGTTCTAATCATTATTGACAGGTCAGCATTTAGTGGAGAACCGACCTCACAGATGGTGCTGTCATTGTGTGAATTTCTGGAACAAAATAGAGCAGTACCAGGCAGTGAGAATGGATGAGGAATTCTTAGGCGTCAGAGGAACGTGCGTGTTAAAAAGGGGCCGAAAAGGAACAAAGCACGCACTATTTTCTTTTTAAAGTTGATAAAGGCAGTATTGTGGCTACTGCTTGCCAGTATATTCAGTAAGTGTATGGGGAAGACCCAATTGACGATAACATATGTCGCTGTTTCGAAAACTGCAGACAGACGCTGTCAAGACCAAACACGATCTAGACGCCAACAGTATTTTCTGAAGAGGATCTTGATGAAGCATTAAGAAACTAAATTTCCTCATAAAGCTCGGTTGTTGAGTCTCAATCAACTTAGTGCAAATCAACGCGAGATACGAGTATGACCCGTGTTTTGTTTTACGCTATAAAAATAACAAGTACTTTCCATGCATTGTCATGGACGATGAGAAGTACATTACGTACTGGAATGTAACGCGTCGCAGGACTTGTGTAGCGTTTGTAAACCGCCGACATCGACGTAAAGTCATAACTACATTTTAAGAATATCTTCTTAACCATGTGGTACAATGTCAAAGGAATAACACTGGGAGGTCCTGAATCCTCATCAAACAATTAGTGTTGCCTTCTATTGTGTACAGTTGGACAGTTATGCAAACAGCGTTGTGATTGAAGCGATCAAGCGTCGTTAATTGTCAAGGAATTACAATCCACTATAATAACACCACGCTACATGCTGCTGTCGTCACACATCACATATTAATAAACTTTGAAAAGTTTACATCACTCTTTTTTCTCCTGACTTGGACTTTGCAGAATACAACCTGCTTCGTGTGTTGCAGAATTCTTTTCTCGGAAAACTTCTGATGATATGAAAACTGCCTTACAATAGTAATTCGCCTCTAGACTTTAACGGGTAGAACACTTGCCCAATTGATAATAGAGAATTCATTTAAAACTTCAGGAATCGCTTAAGCCAGATGACATACTTTTCAACTGGTGTGTTCTAAAAACTGATTTCCCACACTTTTAGGAAATTTTTCAACTCATATATTATTATTATTATTAGATTGGTGATATTACTTTTGGAGTACCTCTGGGGTCAAATTTGGGGCCCTTACTTTTTTTTGTTCTTTATTAATGACATATCTGAGAATATTACTTGCAATTATTTGTGGTATACGGATGATATCAAAACTTTTCAAACGAACGATAATGCAATTATACAAAACAATATTAATATTATTGTACATTTGTCAGAAATAAATTCTCTACCTTTGAAATTGTCTAAAACTCAAGGGATATCTTACTCGAGGAAAGCAAATTCCTTTATACATGGTGTTTCAAAAAGACACGGTAAAAATTCAGGGGCAGATTCCTTGGGGATAGACAAGTAAAAACGTTCATATGAACATATGTCCGGAAATGCATCGTTACAGAGCTATACCCACTGACACCACCTGACGGTGTGAAATAGTCACCTTCTGTCCTGAACTGTTTCCCGACGTATTACCAGAGTGTCGTGTGTGAAAGAATATGCAACACAGGTTCGAACGAAATTAATTAAGCCGATTGCGCGTTGAATGGTACAAGAATCAGAAAAAACACGCGCAAATAATGCATAATAATTGGTACTTGTAATGTCCGTATTGGAAAGCGCAACACTAATACAAATAGCAGTGAGAAAAGCAAAACGACACAGGTATAGTCATAAAGTCCAAAGAACCATCATCAAACAAGAGTTACAACCACAAACAGTAAATTGTGTGCATCACCAGCGCCACAAAATCGATACTGTAGTACCTTACAGTAAGTGCTGAAAATGTCCTCCTTCTGCCCGAATGCAAGCTGCAGCCCGTCGCCGCATGGATGAACGAACGCGTGCCCAAGTACCAGGGGTGTTCCGTAGTCGCTGGCAAGCTGCTTCGATACGAATACGAAGCGTCTCCTCAGTATCCACAGCAGACGCGTAGACCAACGACTTTAAATGTCCCCACAGGTAATAGTCCAATGGATTTAGATCTGGTGAGCGTGGAGGCCAAGTAACTGGTCCTCTACGCCCTATCCATCTGCCAGGGAATACGGCATTTAGATACTGCCGGGCTGTAACACTGAAATGCGCGGGCGCACCGTCATGCATAAAATGTAACATTGGACGCAGAGCCAGGAGTACAGTATCCAGTACATCTGGAATGTGGGTTTCCAAGAAGTCTCGATAGTTGTTTCCGGTCAGTCTCGGTGGGAGTATGTATGTACCTAGGAAAGTGTCGCCGACAATACCACACCACACATTTACAGCAAATTGTTGTTGATGTCTTCTTTGACTGATCGCATGAGGATTATCTGGCGACCAGACATGTGCATTATGGAAATTGAAGATGCCGTCACGTGTGAACTGCGCCTCATCTGTAAATACTATTGAGATTCGAAGTTTGGATTGACGGCACACTGCTCGCGGTACCATTGGCAAAAGTGCACTCTCGGCTGATGATCGGCTGGCGACAAAGCTTGCACTCGCTAAAGGTGATACGGATACAGGTTCGCTCGCCGACAAACACGCCATATCTGTGCGTGAGGTACATGCAGTCTCATACCTACTTCTCGTGTGCTGTCCTCCGGATTGTGTCGAAAAGCATCCACTATCTGCTCTTCTACCTCGGGGGTCATAGCTCTTGGTCTGCCACTGTTTCCAGCAGCATGGGGCGCAAAACTTCCATACTCACGCAGGCGGCGATGGAGGGATTCAAATGTTTTTCTGTCTGGAATGTGACGTCCGGGGTATCTCTCCTGGTACAGACGCCGTGCTTCTAGTGCATTTCCATCCGCCAATCCATATGTGAAATGCATATCTGCTAATTCTGCATTCGTGTACATGTTTCACTTCTGTCCTAAACACCACTGTCTATTGATACGTACATACACTTGCTCCACAAACATGTATTCCCGTCTTCCGAAGCACAAGTTGTAGTCATTTTTCCCGTTTCTGTTCCACACCACTAAGTGCAGTCAATTCTCACCACGTCGTCTGTTCCACAGCACAATTTGCTTACTTTGAATGTACACTTCTGTTTCACAGCACTACTGTCACTTCAGCTCACATTGTACCCAGCTCCAATTACAGTACATTTTCTGTCTTAAATACCTTCGAGATGTTAATGTTGCAATGGCCTCCTAGACCTGAGAGTGCGTCCAAAGCTTCATGCACTTTTCGGCAAATGCTATGTTTTAACTTGTAACTAATCTAATTAGAAATGCTGTCCATCAGCAATGATTCTTGTTGTCAGCCATGGTACTCCTCCACACCTACTCGCGAGACATCTTGCGTTCAACATTTCCCTCCTTCATTCCTTGGGTTGTAGCTCCTGCACGATGCTTTCGTTATGGTATTTTCTTACGCCTGATGAGCATGTGTAATTGCATTTTTGGGTGCGTTTTTCTCACTGCCATTTATATTAGTGTTGCACTTTCCAATACGAACATTACAAGTACCAATTATTATGCATTATTTGCGCGTGTTTTTTCTGATTCTTGTACCATTCAACGCGCAATCGGCTTAATTAATTTCGTTCGAACCTGTGTTGCATATTCTTTCACACACGACACTCTGGTAATACGTCGGGAAATAGTTCCGGACAGAAGGTGACTATTTCACACCGTCAGGTGGTGTCAATGGCTATAGCTCTATAACGATGCATTTCCGGACATATGTTCATATGAACGTTTTTACTTGTCTACCCGTAAGGAATCTGCCCCTGAATTTTTGCCGTGTCTTTTTGAAACACCCTGTATATAAATATAATATTGGTAACCATCATATTCCATTTGTAAATGCCTTTATTTTATTGCGAAACATTGTTTTCAACAACAGAGACAGAAGTGTGTATATATAGGGTAAACCTACCTAATTTCGTGATATGAAGGACGATGACTGACAAAATACACATTTACAAGCATGTAGGATAGATGTAATTTATATATTAGGAAGGTCGGACATAAACACAACTGCTGTAGTAAAAGAAGCGCAAACAATACAAAAGAAACAATATAAGGAAACAGAATACACAATATGTGTGAGCTACCTAACTTCGTGATAGCATACCTTATTCCGTGAGGGTGTGTACCTAATTTCGTGATATGGTAGTGCATTCATGTTACATTAATTGTCACCGTATGTATCACTGTCATTTGTCATTGCACATGAAAATGGTTATGTCAGCTGAATTAAGATTCTGACACCTTTCATGAAACCACCATAAACAGGAGCAGCACTGTATCCAGGGTCTACGATTCTTTCCAGAACTGTATCTCTCGTTACAACTAGCGCTCAGGTCATCAGTTTGCTTACCCTGACACTTGTTCTTTTCAACTGGAGAATCACGTTGCACTGTAGTGACATTTGCCGTTGACGTTGTGGCCTGACCAGGAAGATGAACTGTTGCCTTCGTGTCTCGTCGAGCTTTTCTGCTAGAAACAGTATTGTTTTTGTCAGGAAGGATTAAATTCGGTACACGGAGAAGACTATCCATCGGTGATGTAGAACTACTGGTCTAAGTGAATGACTCATTCTCAGCACAGACCTAGTTGCTTCCAGCGAGGAATCGAGACGTCTTGGGGATGTTGTAAGTGCTTCACTGGATACTGCGTGAGGATTCGGAGGAAATATTCCCATTTTAGTGAAACCAGATATAATATTATTTACGGAAAATTCTTTAATGAAGGAAGGGTTCAAGAGAGAGTGAAACTCATAATAGCCATGAGCCATCCTGGCACAAACTTTTATAAGAATATGATGCAACTTGATAAGCGTCTATTGTTTTACAGTTGCACTACAGATTCAAGCTTATGCACAAAATGACAACCAGAGTATTTTTTGAGCAAACAACTGTAACAAGAGCCACACAATGACGCCGTACACACAAAATATTTGGTTTTCGAAGGTCACTTGACTTAGAACCGCTTTCTACCTTGTCCACCAACTAACATCTTAAGTGGCGTCCGCACGGTAACAGTTATCACTGCGAAATCTTTTCACCACATGTCGATATTCCTGCTCTATCTTGAGCACCGCTGTAACTAAATCTATAATGCATACCTTCCTCTGTGAACAATAATTTGTCTAGTATCACGAAATAAGGTATATCACGAAGTTAGGTAGATTTACCCTATATATATGTAAATTACAATTAATTTTAATCATATTAATGAGCTCTTTTTCACTACTTGATATCAAAGTGCAATATATATATGTATGCATATGTATGTACATCACGAATAATGTAAATTTATAGAATATGGTTTTCTATTGTACAAACTTCGTTGCTATGTAATTCGCAACATTGAACATTTCAAAACTTAAATCTTAAGAATCCAAAGAATGTATATATATGAATTTGTAAATTATGTTAATGATTTCGAAATTACTTTGGATACGAAACTATTAATTCATGAACATCTTCCGATTATAAAATCTAAAGCGAAGAGAAATTTAGCACTCACTAAATGGTTGTGTAGAAATTTTAACTCAATTAATATATGCAAGGTTCTTTATTAATGTAATGTATGGTCTCACCTTGAATATCCAACTGTTATTTGGAATTGTGAACCTAAATATTTTGTAAACTTTATTGAATCTGTTCAGAATAATTTTCTTGTGTGGTTAAAATGGAAATTCAAGCAATATGATACTATGATCCGTGAGGATTTAAACTTATTAACCATTAGTGATAGACGCAGTCTTTTCGATCTAAAATTCTTACATAATCTATTACATGGACGTTTTTATTTAAAAGGTTTCATTTCCTTATTGTTCCTTATTGTAGAACCAGGAAATTTACTCCTTTTGTTTGCACTAGGCTATTTTCCAAATCTTCTATTTATTGCTGTATTGAAACAGCTAATAAATTCTATTCTAATTTAGATCTATTCAATCTAATTTCCAATTGTTCGTTATCAATTCTAGAAATTTTCTAACAGTTGTTAGTCTTGCTCGGATGGGTACTTTTATTATGCGTATATATTTTCATTTGTATCAGTGTCTGTCTTTTTACATGTATGTACATTTGATTTTATGTTCATGCATATAATTCTACCATGTATGCATGTAATTTTTTCGCTTGTAATCTTTATGCACTTTTTAATTGCAGATACTACATACTTGTTTTTTTTATCTTACGATCTTTATATTCATTTATCATGATGTATTTAGCATTTTTTTTTGTTTCTATGATTTAATATATAACTGTATTTTATAATTAAGATTCAATGTATTTTATAATACTCTTGGTTCACTAGTGGCTGTCAAATTGTTGTTGTCAATAAACTGCTTTATTATTACTATTATTATTATTATTATTATTATTATTATACACAAAGACTCCAGAAGTCTCTATATTAAATAGTGAAAAAAAATACTCACTATTACTATAACGATCTCTCTTTTTTTTTAGCATCTAATGAATTCCATATTAAGCTAGCTATGTCACCAAGTTCCAAAAATCTAACTTAGTCATTATAATTTCATCTTAATATCGAATTTAAGGTTATTAAACATGTAAAGTTTGTATAGATTACTTTACAAATGATAGTATCTTTATACCTTGAGCCTGAGAATGTAGGGCCAATCTTGCTACTTCTATTTGATGCTGGGTTAAACCCGTTCTAAGGGCAGACAGAGGAATCAGTATGTCACCTTTCTCATCACCACGAAGCAAGCAAGTAATTGGTTCTGTACCAACACACTGCAAAAGCTGAAGTACACAAAAATAAACTATTAATTTACTTTTGAATAGAATAAAAAGTTCAAAATTGCATTACATTCAAAACTATTTCTATTTCTAGACAAAAAAAGGAAAAATATATAGGTTACTAACCTTGTTAACAAGCACGTCCTTTGGTATATTGCACAAATAAAGACACAAGGCGTTTGGTGACAAAAATGCATCTAGGACACCCAGTAATCCTCCTAAAACAACGAACACATTATGTGGTAATACTTCTTCAGCAATACAATCTCCCATAACAGGATCGTATACCATATAAACACTACCTGTACAAGTTTTTTTATTTTTGTCTTCACACCATAGAGAGATACCAACAGTAGATACATGAAGTCCTTTAATATTAAGATCCTTTTTGATATTTACAATAGGAACTACAGAACAATCCAGATGACCAACATATTTTGACTTTCTATGCATTTCCGCTTTGTTGCACCCTGAAAAACAAGAAGACAATGTCACAGTTAACTATAATTATTCTTTTAGTGTCAAAATTGCGTTTTAATGTTTATTTATAGTATTTATACATATGTTTACTTACATGAAATATATTTGTAGTATTTGTTATTTCAAGATAAACAGTTCAATACAGGTACTTTGAGCAGCGTGGCGATGTATTTGCTATAATCATTTCTTTACCATCCATCTTTCCATCATCACTAGTTTTTCTTAAGTTTCATACCTCAATCTGAATTTTTATTCTGAAATACTTGTTCAATTTTATAAAACCTATTTGAGCTTCTCCTGCTAACTTACCGTTATAGCTTAGATTAGCATACATTATCTTTTTTATTTTATTTTACTTTATTTATTTATTTATTTATTTCTGTACATAAGGAAGAAATTCTTTCGAAACAATATTCCTTCCAGTCTAAATATTCACTTATTCAAATATGCGTCACAAAAGCTTTCGTTTTTGTAACTTAACCTTCATTCTCATTGCGATTTCAAGTATTTATTTTGTCCGAAAATTGAGGAGAAAAGAAATTAGTCCTAGCTATTTTGCCAGTTTGTATATCCATAACGAAACTGGGCAAACCTGAAAAATACTGATAACGACCGTTGCAGAATTCCAACAACGAATCATAATCGTAAAAATTCATTATTTACATACTTTATTTATTTACGTATTTTCAAGTTTCTTTACAAGACAAATGAGATTTGGACGTGTGAAATAATTTGTTATTCCAAGTGAAATCATTAGATTAAGAAAAAACAAAAACTGTAGCTACACCCACTCCGTTTCCCATACACTGATTATTATTATTATTATTATTATTATTATTATTGCCAATATATTTTATTTTATGTTCTGTGAAAGCTTAAAGTATGTGTATATGATGCATTTGATGAACAAGCCTATTAACTGTACTATGTTATAATTAATTTCAGTACTACGGCCGTCGTAATATAGCAAGTAGAAGATAGAATGAGTTCACAGGCCTTACATATTTTCAGTAGTTGAAAAATCGAATTTTTTGTAAAGTTCAGTTTTCACCTTCAGGGAAGTAAAGGTTACACCTCACTAAATTAAGGAAGAAAATAGATTTATAGGAAACAATTAGAAATTGTTAAAGCATGATATAAATATACGAAATGCTAATAGTTTTCCTAAACGATCCAGTTTTTCATTCCCAACCAGAGCACTCAATGGTGGTTTGGATCTATCACAGCACGAATGAACAGAAGCATGATATACCCAGTTTGGCTATTTCTTGATGTTATGTAATTTTGTAAAGAATATTTCACATACCGGTTAAACATTGGATGATTAATAAATAATATACAGAAGCGTAAGAAGAAGAATAAAATGAAAGCTATTGTTACAGCGAAGATACACATGGCTGAAGTACACAAAAACTATGTAACAACCACAAAGTTTCCGTAAATGCAGCTTCAACAAATTCAAGTGTTACAAGGTGTACATTCTATCTTTACATGCTTTTTTCATTCTAACCTTTTTCACATCTCTCCTTCTGACGAAGAGAATCAATGTGATTTGAAGTATAAAGATATATTAAAAAATCTGTGAAGTGGTGAGTACCTGCAAATCTACTACTACTAAAAGAGAGAGAGAGAGAGAACACAAATAGTCAACACAACATCCACACCGAAACTGACTGTTAAAAACAGTAGTGCATATTCTTCTTTATCCTGTAATCTTCCGTAATGTCATCGGTTTTCCTCAAATACACAATCATATTCCAATATAACTAGGCCCATGTCTCTCTGAGAAAGACAGAAAAACACTTACATTACTATCTTGTCCGCCAACTGGCCTCTAGTCTTAAATGTCTGTAATAACCTGCAGTACTTTCCTTATTACATTCCTTTGCTTTTTCATTTTGCATTATTATTATTATTATTATTATTATTATTATTATTATTATTATTATTAGTAGTAGTAGTAGTAGTAGTAGTAGTAGTAGTAGTAGTAATAATAGTAGTTGTTGTTGTTGTTGTTGTTGTTGATGTAGTAGTTGAAGTTGTAGTAGTAGTAGTTGTTGTAGTAGTAGTAGTAGTAGTAGTTGTAGTAGTAGTTGTAAAAGTAATAGTAGTAGTAGAAGTAGTAGTAGTAGTAGTAGTTGTTGTTGTTGTAGTAGCAGCAGTAGTTGTAGCAGTAATAGTTGTAGTAGTAGTTGTTGTAGTAGTAGTAGTAGTTGTTGTTGTTGTAGTAGTAGTAGTGTTAGTAGTAGTAGTAGTTGTAGTAGTAGAAATAGTAGTAGTAGTAGAAGTAGTAGTAGTAGCAGTAGTTGTTGTTGTTGTTGTAGTAATAGTAGCAGTAGTAGTAGTAGCAGCAGCAGCAGTAGTGGTAGTAGTAGCAGCAGAAGTGTGGACGAGGAATATTACTTTTCATTTTTACTATTTATTATTTTATGGTCACATTTTTTATTTAATATTTTTATTATTTGTGTTTATTTATATATTTTTGCAAATTTTCATTTTTCAATTCTCTGTCGCTGTATCATGCCTTTTTTCTTCGTTTATTATTCCACGTTCTCCTTCAACCCTACCTATGTACCCATCTCTCCTACAGTAAACTCAATGTCCTTACAACCTGGTAACATTATCTTATCACATTGAATTTCATTCCACATGGCACGGACTTGGACGCTTCTTTGCATTTTCTGTTCTTTAATACTTTTTTCTCTTTTGCCCGTGTTTCATATCCAGTCCAACTTGGTAGACAGATGTCTCTAGACAATGCTACTGTATCTTCTAATCGAATATTAAATATTTGACAGTAAAAGTATAAACTGTTAATTAAGTACATTCTACTTAGGAAAGGTAAAGAGATGAGTGGAAATTAATAGTTCCTTCATCCTTGAAGCAGACGGTAACTTCAGCAAAGATTCATCGCTGCATGTGGATCCGTAACACTTCAAAGCTTATGCAGTACCTGGATGAAAATTGAGTACCGTCTTCACGTTTGTCGAGCAATCAAGGAGCGCACACGGAGTTCTATTACGGTGAGTTTTCTTTTCTTTCTGGTAATAAAATGTATTAATTTTCTACTTTAGAAAACAGAAACCGAACGGTCCTCTTACTATTGGTCACTGATACGTTTTCATTTCTTATAGATATATTTTCAACCGGACACACCATATTTTGTATCAACCATTCTAAAACTGCATACTTAATTTTTCAGTAGTTAACAGGACAGTTGTTATGCAGTGGGCCATGTAATGTATGCTGATATGGATTCGTACTGTTTACGTTATACGGTGGATTTTATTATTATTATCTGATTAAATAGACCAGTTCGTAGAAACTTTACTTTTTCCGAGATAATGACTCTAGTTTAAACAGAACCTTGCCTTGTCTCAGATTTCACTTGAAGCGTATTATATATATATATATATATATATATATATATATATATATATATATATATATATTATATAAAGAGAGAGAGAGAGAGATGCAAGGGCTCGGGAAAAATCCGGCTTTTTTGAAAAAAAAACTCGGTTTTTTCTGCTCCGCTTTTTTGCTTGGGAAATTGTGGACTTTTTTGAAAATTTTGCTTTAAATTGATAAAGCAGACTTTGTTTCGCTTCTCTACAACACAAAAACTCATTTAATTAGTTGTTGATGCAAATAATAATGTGAAACCTCGAAAATAAACCATGAATTTTAAAAAGATTTTTTTATGATAAAAAGGTGTGTCCATCTTAAACACAAACTAAATACAACTTTCTTACAAGGCTGTCTATAATGTTTATTATAAATTAATTAAAAATGTTACAGTTTCGGAAGTATATCACTTCCTTTTTCAGACTACTAATCCAACTGAAATCTTAAATAAATAAAACTTCTCTTAATATTCTATTAATAAGACTGACCCCATACGCAGATGAAATTATTGGAGATTATCAGTGTGGATTTCGGCGAAATGGAAATACATCAACTGTTTATTGATTTTAAAAAGGTTTACGACTCGGTTAGGAGGGAAACATTGTACAACATTCTTACAGAATTTGAAATACCGAAAGAGCTAGTTAGATTAATTAAAATGTTTTAAAATGAATTCCATAATGAAGTCCGAGTAGAAAAATGTGAGCTTCCACGTCGAGATTGGCCTGAAACAAGGATATGCGTTATCCCCTTATCATTCAGCTTTGTTCCGGTGTACGCTATAAGAAAAATCAAAGATAACCAGGGCATAGAGCTGAATGGTATTCACCAGGTTATGGTGTATGCTGATGCTGTAAATCTGATAGATGATGATAGGAGAACAATCGAAACAAATGCAGAAGCCTTATTAAACATTTGCAGGGACATGGGTTTAGAAGTAAATGCAGAGAAAACTAAATACAAGAAAGTTCACAAGGATCGTAATACGGCAAATTATGAATGCGTTAAAATATCAATTAATACTTTCGACACAATGGATACTTTCAAATATCTAGGATCAGTATTACCAGACCAAAATCATATACACAATGAAATTAAAAATGTCGACTGAAATCAGGAAATTCGTGTTATTATTCAGTTCAAAATATTTTGTTGTCGCGAATTCTGTCGAGGAATTTAAAGCTTAAAATATATAAAATGATAATCATGCCTGTTATTCTTTACGGTTGTGAAACATGGTCGCTTACGCTGAGGGAAGAAAGCAGACTGAAAATATTTGAGAATAAAATTCTGAGACGAATATTCGGACCCAAGAGGAATGGAATGGAGAATGATGGAAACTTCATAAGGATTAACTACATAATTTATACGGTTTACTAAACATCGTTAGAGTCATGA
>NW_027656384.1:0-96215 GCF_964235325.1 Thermobia domestica
CCAAGTGGGGACACTCTAGATGAACATAAAATTATTAGATTATTAATTTTAAAGTTGGCAATTTACCTTTTTTTAGCTTCATTGAGGGAGTATTTTGCTCATTTTTAACCGAAAAATTAGTGTTCTTTCCCCGTACACATTTTTAGATATATATATATATATAGCCCACCTTTATATGGTGATACACTGTAAATGGGGACCCTGTAGATGAAAATAACATTATCAGATTATTAATTTTAAAGTTGGCACTGGTCGTTTTTCAGCTTTATTTGAGGGAATATTTTGGTCATTTTTATCCGAAAAATTAGTATTCTTTCCTCGTACATAATTTATGGAGATATACATATCCCACTTTTATATGGTGATAAAGTGCAAATGGTGACCCTTAGATGAATATAAAATTTTTAGATTATTAATTTTAAAGTATGCACTGCTCGTTTTTTTTGCTTCATTTGAGGGTATATTTTGCTCATCTTTACCCGAAAAATTAGTGTCTTTTCCTCGTACATATTCTATAGGGATATACCTATCCCACTTTTATATAGGTGATAAGGTGTAAGTAGGAACACTCTAGATGAACATAAAATTATTAGATTATTAATTTTAAGGTTGGCAATTTTCCTTTTTTAGCTTCATTTGAGGGAATATTTTGCTCACCTTTATCCGAAAAATTAGTGTTCTTTTCTCGTATATATTTTATAAAGATATACCTATCCCACTTTATATGGAGATAAACTGTAAGTGGGCCTTAAGATGAATGTAACATTATTAGATTATTAACTTTTGAAGTTGGCACTGGTCGTTTTTCAGCTTTATATGCGGGAATATTTTGCTCATCTTTATCCAGAAATATTAGTGTTCTTTCCTCGTACATAATTTATGGAGATATACATATCCCACTTATATATGGTGATAAAGTGTGAGGACCCTGTTGATAAATATAAAATTATTAGATTATTAATTCTAAAGTTGGCAATTTTCCTTTTTTTTAGTTTCATTTGAGGGAATATTTTGCTCATCTTTATCCGAAAAATTAGTGTTCTTTCTTCGTATATATTTAATAGAGATATACCTATCACAATTTTATATGGTAGTAAACTGTAAGTGCGGACCCTGTAGATGAATATAAAACTAATAGATTATTAATTTTAAAGTTGGTACTGTTCGTTTTTCAGCTTCATTTGAGGGAATATTTTGCTCATCTTTATCCGGAAAATTAGTGTTCTTTCCTCGTACATATTCTATAGAGATATACCGATCCCACTTTTATATGGTGATAGAGTGCAAGAGGTGACCCTTTAGATGAATATAAAATTATTAGATTATTAATTTCAAAGTACGCACTGCTCGTTTTTTTTGCTTCATTTCAGGGTATATTTTGCTCATCTTTATCCGAAAAATTAGTGTTCTTTCCTCGTACATATTCTATAGGGATATACCTATTTCACTTTTATATAGGTGATAAGGTGTAAGTGGGGACACTCTAAATGAACATAAAATTATTAGATTATTAATTTTAAAGTTGGCAATTTTCCTTTTTTTAGCGTCATTTGTGGAAATTATTTGCTCATCTTTATCCGAAGAATTAGTATTCTTTCCTCGTACATATTTTATAGAGATATATATAGCCCACTTTTATATGGTGATAAAGTGTAAGTGGGGACCCTGTAGATGAATATGAAATATTAATTTTTCAAGTTGGCACTGGCCGTTTTTCAGGTTCATTTGTGGAAATTATTTGCTCATCTTTATCCGAAGAATTAGTGTTCTTTCCTCGTAATATTTTATAGACATATACATATCCCACTTTTATATGGTGATAAGCTGTAAGTGGGGACCCTGTAGATGAATGTAAAATTATTAGATTATTTTTTTTAAAGTTGGTACTGGTCGTTTCTCAGGTTTATTTGAGGGAATATTTTGCTAATCATTATCGGAAAAATTATTGTTATTTACTCGTACATATTTTATACAGAATTGTATAGCCCACTTTTATACGGTGATAAAGTGTAAGTGGGGACCCTGTAGATGAATATAAAATTATTAGATTATTAATTTTCAAAGTTGGCACTGGTCGTTTTTCTGCTTCATTTGAGGGAATATTTTCTCATCTTTATCCGAAAAATTAGCGTTCTTTCTTCGTACATATTTTATGGGATATATATAGACCACTTTTATATGGTGGTAAAGTTTAAGTGGGGACCCTGTAGATGAATATAAAATATTTAGTTTATTTATTTTAAAGTTGGCAATTTTCCTTTTTTTAGCTTCATTTGAGGGAATATTTTGCTCACCTTTATCCGAAAAATTAGTGTTCTTTTCTCGTATATATTTTATAAAGATATACCTATCCCACTTTTATATGGAGATAAACTGTAAGTGGGCCTTAAGATGAATGTAACATTATTAGATTATTAATTTTTGAAGTTGGCACTGGTCGTTTTTCAGCTTTATTTGCGGGAATATTTCGCTCATCTTTATCCGAAATATTAGTGTTCTTTTCTCGTACATAATTTATGGAGATATACATATCCCACTTATATATGGTGATAAAGTGTAAGTGAGGACCCTGTTGATAAATATAAAGTTATTAGATTATTAATTCTAAAGTTGGCAATTTTCCTTTTTTTAGTTTCATTTGAGGGAATATTTTGCTCATCTTTATCCGAAAAATTAGTGTTGTTTCTTCGTATCTATTTTATAGAGATATACCTATCACAATTTTATATGGTAATAAACTGTAAGTGCGGACCCTGTAGATGAATATAAAACTAATAGATTATTAATTTTAAAGTTGATACTGTTCGTTTTTCAGCTTCATTTGAGGGAATATTTTGCTCATCTTTATCCGGAAAAATTAGTGTTCTTTCCTCGTACATATTCTATAGAGATATACCGATCCCACTTTTATATGGTGATAGAGTACAAGTGGTGACCCTTTAGATGAAAATAAAATTATTAGATTATTAATTTCAAAGTACGCACTGCTCGTTTTTTTGCTTCATTTCAGGGTATATTTTGCTCATCTTTATCCGAAAAATTAGTGTTCTTTCCTCGTACATATTCTATAGGGATATACCTATTTCACTTTTATATAGGTGATAAGGTGTAAGTGGGGACACTCTAAATGAACATAAAATTATTAGATTATTAATTTTAAAGTTGGCAATTTTCCTTTTTTAGCTTCATTTCAGGGAATATTTTGCTCTTCTTTAACAGAAAAATTAGTGTTCTTTCCTCGTACATATTCTAAAGAGATATACCTATCCCACTTTTATATGGTAATAAAGTGTAAGTGAAGTCCCTGTAGGTGAATATAAAATTATTGGATTAATTATTTTAAAGTTGGCAATTTTCCTTTTTTTAGCGTCATTTGTGGAAATTATTTGCTCATCTTTATCCGAAGAATTAGTATTCTTTCCTCGTACATATTTTATAGAGATATATATAGCCCACTTTTATATGGTGATAAAGTGTAAGTGGGGACCCTGTAGATGAATATAAAAATATTAATTTTTCAAGTTGGCACTGGCCGTTTTTCAGCTTCATTTGTGGAAATTATTTGCTCATCTTTATCCGGAAAATTAGTGTTCTTTCCTCGTACATATTCTATAGGGATATACCTATCCCACTTTTATATAGGTGATAAGGTCCAAATGGGGACACTCTAGATGAACATAAAATTATTAGATTATTAATTTTAAAGTTGGCAATTTACCTTTTTTTAGCTTCATTTGAGGGAGTATTTTGCTCATCTTTAACCGAAAAATTAGTGTTCTTTCCCCGTACATATTTTTAGATATACATATATATATAGCCCACCTTTATATGGTGATACACTGTAAATGGGGACCCTGTAGATGAAAATAACATTATCAGATTATTAATTTTAAAGTTGGCACTGGTCGTTTTTCAGCTTTATTTGAGGGAATATTTTGGTCATTTTTATCCGAAAAATTAGTATTCTTTCCTCGTACATAATTTATGGAGATATACATATCCCACTTTTATATGGTGATAAAGTGCAAATGGTGACCCTTAGATGAATATAAAATTTTTAGATTATTAATTTTAAAGTATGCACTGCTCGTTTTTTTTGCTTCATTTGAGGGTATATTTTGCTCATCTTTACCCGAAAAATTAGTGTCTTTTCCTCGTACATATTCTATAGGGATATACCTATCCCACTTTTATATAGGTGATAAGGTGTAAGTAGGAACACTCTAGATGAACATAAAATTATTAGATTATTAATTTTAAGGTTGGCAATTTTCCTTTTTTAGCTTCATTTGAGGGAATATTTTGCTCACCTTTATCCGAAAAATTAGTGTTCTTTTCTCGTATATATTTTATAAAGATATACCTATCCCACTTTTATATGGAGATAAACTGTAAGTGGGCCTTAAGATGAATGTAACATTATTAGATTATTAACTTTTGAAGTTGGCACTGGTCGTTTTTCAGCTTTATATGCGGGAATATTTTGCTCATCTTTATCCAGAAATATTAGTGTTCTTTCCTCGTACATAATTTATGGAGATATACATATCCCACTTATATATGGTGATAAAGTGTGAGGACCCTGTTGATAAATATAAAATTATTAGATTATTAATTCTAAAGTTGGCAATTTTCCTTTTTTTTAGTTTCATTTGAGGGAATATTTTGCTCATCTTTATCCGAAAAATTAGTGTTCTTTCTTCGTATATATTTAATAGAGATATACCTATCACAATTTTATATGGTAGTAAACTGTAAGTGCGGACCCTGTAGATGAATATAAAACTAATAGATTATTAATTTTAAAGTTGGTACTGTTCGTTTTTCAGCTTCATTTGAGGGAATATTTTGCTCATCTTTATCCGGAAAATTAGTGTTCTTTCCTCGTACATATTCTATAGAGATATACCGATCCCACTTTTATATGGTGATAGAGTGCAAGAGGTGACCCTTTAGATGAATATAAAATTATTAGATTATTAATTTCAAAGTACGCACTGCTCGTTTTTTTTGCTTCATTTCAGGGTATATTTTGCTCATCTTTATCCGAAAAATTAGTGTTCTTTCCTCGTACATATTCTATAGGGATATACCTATTTCACTTTTATATAGGTGATAAGGTGTAAGTGGGGACACTCTAAATGAACATAAAATTATTAGATTATTAATTTTAAAGTTGGCAATTTTCCTTTTTTTAGCGTCATTTGTGGAAATTATTTGCTCATCTTTATCCGAAGAATTAGTATTCTTTCCTCGTACATATTTTATAGAGATATATATAGCCCACTTTTATATGGTGATAAAGTGTAAGTGGGGACCCTGTAGATGAATATGAAATATTAATTTTTCAAGTTGGCACTGGCCGTTTTTCAGGTTCATTTGTGGAAATTATTTGCTCATCTTTATCCGAAGAATTAGTGTTCTTTCCTCGTAATATTTTATAGACATATACATATCCCACTTTTATATGGTGATAAGCTGTAAGTGGGGACCCTGTAGATGAATGTAAAATTATTAGATTATTTTTTTTAAAGTTGGTACTGGACGTTTCTCAGGTTTATTTGAGGGAATATTTTGCTAATCATTATCGGAAAAATTATTGTTATTTACTCGTACATATTTTATACAGAATTGTATAGCCCACTTTTATACGGTGATAAAGTGTAAGTGGGGACCCTGTAGATGAATATAAAATTATTAGATTATTAATTTTCAAAGTTGGCACTGGTCGTTTTTCTGCTTCATTTGAGGGAATATTTTCTCATCTTTATCCGAAAAATTAGCGTTCTTTCTTCGTACATATTTTATGGGATATATATAGACCACTTTTATATGGTGGTAAAGTTTAAGTGGGGACCCTGTAGATGAATATAAAATATTTAGTTTATTTATTTTAAAGTTGGCAATTTTCCTTTTTTTAGCTTCATTTGAGGGAATATTTTGCTCACCTTTATCCGAAAAATTAGTGTTCTTTTCTCGTATATATTTTATAAAGATATACCTATCCCACTTTTATATGGAGATAAACTGTAAGTGGGCCTTAAGATGAATGTAACATTATTAGATTATTAATTTTTGAAGTTGGCACTGGTCGTTTTTCAGCTTTATTTGCGGGAATATTTCGCTCATCTTTATCCGAAATATTAGTGTTCTTTTCTCGTACATAATTTATGGAGATATACATATCCCACTTATATATGGTGATAAAGTGTAAGTGAGGACCCTGTTGATAAATATAAAGTTATTAGATTATTAATTCTAAAGTTGGCAATTTTCCTTTTTTTAGTTTCATTTGAGGGAATATTTTGCTCATCTTTATCCGAAAAATTAGTGTTGTTTCTTCGTATATATTTTATAGAGATATACCTATCACAATTTTATATGGTAATAAACTGTAAGTGCGGACCCTGTAGATGAATATAAAACTAATAGATTATTAATTTTAAAGTTGATACTGTTCGTTTTTCAGCTTCATTTGAGGGAATATTTTGCTCATCTTTATCCGGAAAAATTAGTGTTCTTTCCTCGTACATATTCTATAGAGATATACCGATCCCACTTTTATATGGTGATAGAGTACAAGTGGTGACCCTTTAGATGAAAATAAAATTATTAGATTATTAATTTCAAAGTACGCACTGCTCGTTTTTTTGCTTCATTTCAGGGTATATTTTGCTCATCTTTATCCGAAAAATTAGTGTTCTTTCCTCGTACATATTCTATAGGGATATACCTATTTCACTTTTATATAGGTGATAAGGTGTAAGTGGGGACACTCTAAATGAACATAAAATTATTAGATTATTAATTTTAAAGTTGGCAATTTTCCTTTTTTAGCTTCATTTGAGGGAATATTTTGCTCTTCTTTAACAGAAAAATTAGTGTTCTTTCCTCGTACATATTCTAAAGAGATATACCTATCCCACTTTTATATGGTAATAAAGTGTAAGTGAAGTCCCTGTAGGTGAATATAAAATTATTGGATTAATTATTTTAAAGTTGGCAATTTTCCTTTTTTTAGCGTCATTTGTGGAAATTATTTGCTCATCTTTATCCGAAGAATTAGTATTCTTTCCTCGTACATATTTTATAGAGATATATATAGCCCACTTTTATATGGTGATAAAGTGTAAGTGGGGACCCTGTAGATGAATATAAAAATATTAATTTTTCAAGTTGGCACTGGCCGTTTTTCAGCTTCATTTGTGGAAATTATTTGCTCATCTTTATCCGGAAAATTAGTGTTCTTTCCTCGTACATATTCTATAGGGATATACCTATCCCACTTTTATATAGGTGATAAGGTCCAAATGGGGACACTCTAGATGAACATAAAATTATTAGATTATTAATTTTAAAGTTGGCAATTTACCTTTTTTTAGCTTCATTTGAGGGAGTATTTTGCTCATCTTTAACCGAAAAATTAGTGTTCTTTCCCCGTACATATTTTTAGATATACATATATATATAGCCCACCTTTATATGGTGATACACTGTAAATGGGGACCCTGTAGATGAAAATAACATTATCGGATTATTAATTTTAAAGTTGGCACTGGTCGTTTTTCAGCTTTATTTGAGGGAATATTTTGGTCATTTTTATCCGAAAAATTAGTATTCTTTCCTCGTACATAATTTATGGAGATATACATATCCCACTTTTATATGGTGATAAAGTGCAAATGGTGACCCTTAGATGAATATAAAATTTTTAGATTATTAATTTTAAAGTATGCACTGCTCGTTTTTTTGCTTCATTTGAGGGTATATTTTGCTCATCTTTACCCGAAAAATTAGTGTCTTTTCCTCGTACATATTCTATAGGGATATACCTATCCCACTTTTATATAGGTGATAAGGTGTAAGAAGGAACACTCTAGATGAACATAAAATTATTAGATTATTAATTTTAAGGTTGGCAATTTTCCTTTTTTAGCTTCATTTGAGGGAATATTTTGCTCACCTTTATCCGAAAAATTAGTGTTCTTTTCTCGTATATATTTTATAAAGATATACCTATCCCACTTTTATATGGAGATAAACTGTAAGTGGGCCTTAAGATGAATGTAACATTATTAGATTATTAATTTTTGAAGTTGGCACTGGTCGTTTTTCAGCTTTATTTGCGGGAATATTTCGCTCATCTTTATCCGAAATATTAGTGTTCTTTTCTCGTACATAATTTATGGAGATATACATATCCCACTTATATATGGTGATAAAGTGTAAGTGAGGACCCTGTTGATAAATATAAAGTTATTAGATTATTAATTCTAAAGTTGGCAATTTTCCTTTTTTTAGTTTCATTTGAGGGAATATTTTGCTCATCTTTATCCGAAAAATTAGTGTTGTTTCTTCGTATATATTTTATAGAGATATACCTATCACAATTTTATATGGTAATAAACTGTAAGTGCGGACCCTGTAGATGAATATAAAACTAATAGATTATTAATTTTAAAGTTGATACTGTTCGTTTTTCAGCTTCATTTGAGGGAATATTTTGCTCATCTTTATCCGGAAAAATTAGTGTTCTTTCCTCGTACATATTCTATAGAGATATACCGATCCCACTTTTATATGGTGATAGAGTACAAGTGGTGACCCTTTAGATGAAAATAAAATTATTAGATTATTAATTTCAAAGTACGCACTGCTCGTTTTTTTGCTTCATTTCAGGGTATATTTTGCTCATCTTTATCCGAAAAATTAGTGTTCTTTCCTCGTACATATTCTATAGGGATATACCTATTTCACTTTTATATAGGTGATAAGGTGTAAGTGGGGACACTCTAAATGAACATAAAATTATTAGATTATTAATTTTAAAGTTGGCAATTTTCCTTTTTTAGCTTCATTTGAGGGAATATTTTGCTCTTCTTTAAGAGAAAAATTAGTGTTCTTTCCTCGTACATATTCTAAAGAGATATACCTATCCCACTTTTATATGGTAATAAAGTGTAAGTGAAGTCCCTGTAGGTGAATATAAAATTATTGGATTAATTATTTTAAAGTTGGCAATTTTCCTTTTTTTAGCGTCATTAGTGGAAATTATTTGCTCATCTTTATCCGAAGAATTAGTATTCTTTCCTCGTACATATTTTATAGAGATATATATAGCCCACTTTTATATGGTGATAAAGTGTAAGTGGGGACCCTGTAGATGAATATAAAAATATTAATTTTTCAAGTTGGCACTGGCCGTTTTTCAGCTTCATTTGTGGAAATTATTTGCTCATCTTTATCCGGAAAATTAGTGTTCTTTCCTCGTACATATTCTATAGGGATATACCTATCCCACTTTTATATAGGTGATAAGGTCCAAATGGGGACACTCTAGATGAACATAAAATTATTAGATTATTAATTTTAAAGTTGGCAATTTACCTTTTTTTAGCTTCATTTGAGGGAGTATTTTGCTCATCTTTAACCGAAAAATTAGTGTTCTTTCCCCGTACATATTTTTAGATATACATATATATATAGCCCACCTTTATATGGTGATACACTGTAAATGGGGACCCTGTAGATGAAAATAATATTATCGGATTATTAATTTTAAAGTTGGCACCGGTCGTTTTTCAGCTTTATTTGAGGGAATATTTTGGTCATTTTTATCCGAAAAATTAGTATTCTTTCCTCGTACATAATTTATGGAGATATACATATCCCACTTTTATATGGTGATAAAGTGCAAATGGTGACCCTTAGATGAATATAAAATTTTTAGATTATTAATTTTAAAGTATGCACTGCTCGTTTTTTTGCTTCATTTGAGGGTATATTTTGCTCATCTTTACCCGAAAAATTAGTGTCTTTTCCTCGTACATATTCTATAGGGATATACCTATCCCACTTTTATATAGGTGATAAGGTGTAAGAAGGAACACTCTAGATGAACATAAAATTATTAGATTATTAATTTTAAGGTTGGCAATTTTCCTTTTTTAGCTTCATTTGAGGGAATATTTTGCTCACCTTTATCCGAAAAATTAGTGTTCTTTTCTCGTATATATTTTATAAAGATATACCTATCCCACTTTTATATGGAGATAAACTGTAAGTGGGCCTTAAGATGAATGTAACATTATTAGATTATTAATTTTTGAAGTTAGCACTGGTCGTTTTTCAGCTTTATTTGCGGGAATATTTTGCTCATCTTTATCCGAAATATTAGTGTTCTTTCCTCGTACATAATTTATGGAGATATACATATCCCACTTATATATGGTGATAAAGTGTGAGGACCCTGTTGATAAATATAAAATTATTAGATTATTAATTCTAAAGTTGGCAATTTTCCTTTTTTTAGTTTCATTTGATGGAATATTTTGCTCATTTTTATCCGAAAAATTAGTGTTCTTTCTTCGTATATATTTTATAGAGATATACCTATCACAATTTTATATGGTAATAAACTGTAAGTGCGGACCCTGTAGATGAATATAAAACTAATAGATTATTAATTTTAAAGTTGGTACTGTTCGTTTTTCAGCTTCATTTCAGGGAATATTTTGCTCATCTTTATCCGGAAAATTAGTGTTGTTTCCTCGTACATATTCTATAGAGATATACCGATCCCACTTTTATATGGTGATAGAGTGCAAGTGGTTACCCTTTAGATGAATATAAAATTATTAGATTATTAATTTCAAAGTAAGCACTGCTCGTTTTTTTGCTTCATTTCAGGGTATATTTTGCTCATCTTTATCCGAAAAATTAGTGTTCTTTCCTCGTACATATTATATAGGGATATACCTATTTCAATTTTATATAGGTGATAAGGTGTAAGTGGGGACACTCTAAATGAACATAAAATTATTAGATTATTAATTTTAAAGTTGGCAATTTTCCTTTTTTTAGCTTCATCTGAGGGAATATTTTGCTCACCTTTAACAGAAAAATTTGTGTTCTTTCCTCGTACATATTCTAAAGAGATATACCTATCCCACTTTTATATGGTAATAAAGTGTAAGTGAAGTCCCTGTAGGTGAATATAAAATTATTGGATTAATTATTTTAAAGTTGGCAATTTTCCTTTTTTTAGCGTCATTTGTGGAAATTATTTGCTCATCTTTATCCGAAGAATTAGTATTCTTTCCTCGTACATATTTTATAGAGATATATATAGCCCACTTTTATATGGTGATAAAGTGTAACTGGGGACCCTATAGATGAATATAAAAATATTAATTTTTCAAGTTGGCACTGGCCGTTTTTCAGCTTCATTTGTGGAAATTATTTGCTCATCTTTATCCGGAAAATTAGTGTTCTTTCCTCGTACATATTCTATAGGGATATACCTATCCCACTTTTATATAGGTGATAAGGTCCAAGTGGGGACACTCTAGATGAACATAAAATTATTAGATTATTAATTTTAAAGTTGGCAATTTACCTTTTTTTAGCTTGATTTGAGGGAGTATTTTGCTCATCTTTAACCGAAAAATTAGTGTTCTTTCCCCGTACATATTTTTAGATATATATATATATATATATAGCCCGCCTTTATATGGTGATACACTGTAAATGGGGACCCTGTAGATGAAAATAACATTATCAGATTATTAATTTTAAAGTTGGCACTGGTCGTTTTTCAGCTTTATTTGAGGGAATATTTTGGTCATTTTTATCCGAAAAATTAGTATTCTTTCCTCGTACATAATTTATGGAGATATACATATCCCACTTTTATATGGTGATAAAGTGCAAATGGTGACCCTTAGATGAATATAAAATTTTTAGATTATTAATTTTAAAGTATGCACTGCTCGTTTTTTTGCTTCATTTGAGGGTATATTTTGCTCATCTTTACCCGAAAAATTAGTGTCTTTAACTCGTACATATTCTATAGGGATATACCTATCCCACTTTTATATAGGTCATAAGGTGTAAGTAGGAACACTCTAGATGAACATAAAATTATTAGATTATTAATTTTAAGGTTGGCAATTTTCCTTTTTTAGCTTCATTTGAGGGAATATTTTGCTCATCTTTAACCGAAAAATTAGTGTTCTTCCCCGTATATATATATATATATAGCCCACTATTATATGGTGATACACTGTAAATGGGGACCCTGTAGATGAAAATAACATTATCAGATTATTAATTTTAAAGTTGGCACTGATCGTTTTTTTCCTTCATTTGAGGGTATATTTTGCTCATCTTTATCCGAAAAATTAGTATTCTTTCTACGTACATATTTTATAGAGATATATATAGCCCACTTTTATATGGTGATAAAGTGTAAGTGAAGACCCTGTAGATGAATGAAAAATTATTAGATTATTAATTTTTAAAGCTGGCACTGGTCGTTTTTCAGCTGTATTTGAGGGAATATTTTGCTCATTTTTATCCGAAAAATTAGTTCTTTCCTCGTACAAATTTTAACAATATATATATTGCCCACTTTTATATGGTGATAAAGTGTAAATGGGGACTTTGTAGACGAATATAAAATTATTAATTTTTAAAGTTGGCAGTGGTCGTTTTAAGCTTCATTTGAGGGAATATTTTGCTCATCTTAGCCGAAAAATTAGTGTTTCTTCCTCGTGCATATTTTATAGATATATATATATATATAGCCCACTTTCTTATGGTGATAAACTGTAAGTGGAGACCCTGTATATGAATGAAAAATTATTAGATTTTTAATTTTAAAGTTGGCACTGGTCGCTTTTCAGATTTTTTGAGGGAATATTTTGCTCATTTTTATCCGAAAAATTTGTGTTCTTTCCTCGTACATATTTCATAGAGATATATATATAGCCCGCTTTTATATGGTGATAAAGTGTAAGTAGGGACCTATTGATAAATATAAAATTATTAGATTATTAATTTTTTAAGTTGGCACTGGTCATTTTTGAGCTTCATTTGAGGGAATATTTTGCTCATCTTTATCGGAAAAATTTGTGTTCTTTCCTCGTACATATTCTAAAGAGATATACCTAACCCACTTTTATATGGTGATAAAGTGTAAGTGAAGTCCCTGTAGGTGAATATAAAATTATTGCATTAATTATTTTAAAGTTGGCAATTTTCCTTTTTTTGGCGTCATTTGCGGGAATATTATTCTCATCTTTATCCGAAAAGATATTGCTCTTTCCTCGAATATATTTTTTAGAGATATACCTATCCCACTCTTATATGGTGATAAACTGTAGGTGGAAACCCTGTAGATAAATATAAAATTATTAGAGTATTAATTTTAAACTTGGCACTGGTGGAGACCCTGTATATAAATATAAAGTTATTAGATTATTAAAGTTGGCACTGCACGTTTTTCAGCTTTATTTGATGGCATATTCTGCTCATCCTTTAAGAAAAATTAGTGTTCTTTCCTCGTACAAATTTTATAGAGATATATATAGCCCGCTTTAATATGATGATAAAGTGTAAGTGGGGACTCTGTAGATGAATATAAAATTATTATATTATTAATTTAAATGTTCGCAATTTTCCTTTTTTAGCTTCATTTGAGGGAATATTTTGCTCATCTTTATCCGAAAAATTAGTGTTCTTTCCTCGTAATATTTTATAGAGATATACTTATCCCACTTTTATATGGTTATAAACTGTAAGTGGAGACCCAGTAGATGAATATAAAATTATTAGATTATTAAATTTAAAGTATTTGCTGCTCGTTTTTTTGCTTCATTTGAGGGTATATTGTTCTCATCTTTCAGATTTTTTGAGGGAATATTTTTAGCATGTTTATCCGAAAAATTAGTGTTCTTTCCTCGTAGGTATTCTACAGAGATATAAATATCCCACGTTTATATAGTGATAAAGTGTAAGTGGTGACCCTGTAGATGAATATAAAATTATTAGATTATTAAAGTTGGCACTGCACGTTTTTCAGCTTTATTTGAGGGAATATTTTGCTCATCTTTATCGGAAAAATTAGTGTTCTTTCCTCGTACATATTTTATAGAGATATACATAGCCCACTTTTATATGGTGATAAAGTGTAAGTGAGGACCCTTTAGATGAATATAAAATTATTAGATTATTAAATTTAATGTTAGCAATTTTTCTTTTTTTAGCTTCATTTGAGGGAATATTTTGCTCATCTTTATCGGAAAAATTAGTGTTCTTTCCTCGTACATATTTTATAGAGATATATATAGCCCACTTTTATATGGTGATAAAGTGTAAGTGAGGACCCTGTAGAGGAAAATAATATTATCAGATTATTAATTTTAAAGTTGGCACTGGTCCTTTATCAGCTTTATTTGAGGGAATATTTTACTCATTTTTATCCGAGAAATTAGTATTCTTTCCTCGTACATATTTTATAGAGATATATATAGCCCACTCCAATATGATGTTAAAGTGTAAGTGGGGACTCTGTAGATGAATATAAAATTATTAGATTATTAAATTTAATGTTGGCAATTATCTTTTTTAGCTTCATTTGAGGGAATATTTTGCTCATCTTTATCGGAAAAATTAGTGTTCTTTCCTCGTACATATTTTATAGAGATATATATAGCCCACTCTAATATGATGATAAAGTGTAAGTGGGGACTCTGTAGATAAATATAAAATTATTAGATTATTAATTTTAAAGTTGGCACTGGTCGTTTTTCAGCTTCATTTGAGGGAATATTTTTCTCATCTTTATCCGATAAATTAGTGTTCTTTCTTCGTAGGTATTCTATAGAAATATACCTAGCCGACCTTTATATGGTGGTACACTGTAAATGGGGACCCTGTAGATGAAAACAACATTATCAGATTACTAGTTTTAAAGTTCGCACTGGTCGTTTTTCAGCTTTATTTGAGGGAATATTTTGCTAATTTTTATCCGAAAAATTAGTGTTCTTTCCTCGTACATTTTTATAGAGATATACGTATCCCACTTTTATATGGTGATAAAGCGTAAGTGGGGACCCTGTAGATGAATATAAAATCATAAGATTATTCATTTATAAGTTGGCACTGGTCGTTTTTCAGCTTCATTTGAGAGAATATTTTTTTCATGTTTAACCGAAAAATTAGTGTTCTTTCTTCGTAGGTATTCTATAGAAATATACCTATCCCAATTTTATATGGTAAGAAAGTGCAAGTGGTGACCCTATAGATGAATATAAAATTATTAGATTATTAAATTCAATGTTGGCAATTTTCCTTTCTTTAGCTTCATATGAGGAATTATTTTGCTCACCTTTATCCGAAAGATTAGTGTTCTTTCCTCGTACATATTTTATAGAGATATACATATCTCACTTTTATATGGTGATAAACTGTAAGTGGAGCCCCGGTAGATGGACATAAAATTATTAGATTATTAATTTTAAAGTTCGTACTGGTCGTTTTTCAGCTTCATTTGAGGGAATATTTTGCTCATGTTTATCCGAAAAATTAGTGTTCTCTCCTCGTACATATTCTATAGGGATATACCTATCCCACTTTTATATAGGTGATAAGGTGTAAGTAGGAACACTCTAGATGAAAATAACATTATCAGATTATAAATTTTAAAGTTGGCACTGGTCGTTTTTCAGCTTTATTTAAGGGAATATTTTCCTCATTTTTATCCGAAAAATTAGTATTCTTTCCTCGTACATATTTTATAGAGATATATATAGCCCACCTTTATATGGTGATAAAGTGTAAGTGGAACCCTGTAGATGAATATAAAAATATTAATTTTTCAAGTTGGCACTGGTCGTTTTTCAGCTTCATTTGTGGAAATTATTTGCTCATCTTTATCCGGAAAATTAGTGTATCTTCCTCGTACATATTTTATAGAGATATATATAGCCCGCTTTTATATGGTGATAAAGTGTAAGTGAAGACCCTTTAGATGAATGTAAAATTATTTGATTTTTAATTTTAAAGTTGGCACTGGTCTTTTTTCAGCTTTATTTAAAGGAATATTTTGCTCATTTTTATCCGAAAAATTTGTGTTCTTTCCTCGTACATATTTTACAGAGATATATATAGCCCGCTTTTATATGGTGATAAAGTGTAAGTGGGGACCTGTAGATGAATATAAAATTATTAGATTATTAATTTTTAAAGTTGGCACTGGTCGTTTTTCAGCTTCACTTGAGGGAATATTTTTAGCATGTTTATCCGAAAAATTAGTGTTCTTTCCTCGTAGGTATTCTACAGAGATATACCTATCGCACGTTTATATAGTGATAAAGTGTAAGTGGTGGCCCTATAGATGAATATAAAATTATTAGATTATTAAATTTAATGTTAGCAATCTCGTTTTTTGAGCTTCATTTGAGGGAATATTTTGCTCATCTTTATCGGAAAAATTTGATTTCTTTCCTCGTACATATTCTAAAGAGATATACCTAACCCACTTTTATATGGTGATAAAGTGTAAGTGAAGTCCCTGTAGGTGAATATAAAATTATTGCATTAATTATTTTAAAGTTGGCAATTTTCCTTTTTTTGGCGTCATTTGCGGGAATATTATTCTCATCTTTATCCGAAAAGATAGTGCTCTTTCCTCGAATATATTTTTTAGAGATATACCTATCCCACTCTTATATGGTGATAAACTGTAGGTGGAAACCCTGTAGATAAATATAAAATTATTAGAGTATTAATTTTAAACTTGAAACTGGTCGTTTTTCAGCTTCATTTGAGGGAATATTTTGCTCATCTTTATCCGAAAAATTAGTGTTCTTTCACCGTAGGTATTCTATAGAGATATACCTATCGCACGTTTATATGGTGAGAAAGTGTAAGTGGAGACCCTGTATATAAATATAAAGTTATTAGATTATTAAAGTTGGCACTGCACGTTTTTCAGCTTTATTTGATGGAATATTCTGCTCATCTTATAAGAAAAATGAGTGTTCTTTCCTCGTACAAATTTTATAGAGATATATATAGCCCGCTTTAATATGATGATAAAGTGTAAGTGGGGACTCTGTAGATGAATATAAAATTATTATATTATTAATTTTAATGTTCGCAATTTTCCTTTTTTAGCTTCATTTGAGGGAATATTTTGCTTATCTTTATCCGAAAAATTAGTGTTCTTTCCTCGTAATATTTTATAGAGATATACTTATCCCACTTTTATATGGTTATAAACTGTAAGTGGAGACCCAGTAGATGAATATAAAATTATTAGATTATTAAATTTAAAGTATTTGCTGCTCGTTTTTTTGCATCATTTGAGGGTATATTTTTCTCATCTTTCAGATTTTTTGAGGGAATATTTTTAGCATGTTTATCCGAAAAATTAGTGTTCTTTCCTCGTAGGTATTCTACAGAGATATAAATATCCCACGTTTATATAGTGATAAAGTGTAAGTGGTGACCCTGTAGATGAATATAAAATTATTAGATTATTAAAGTTGGCACTGCACGTTTTTCAGCTTTATTTGAGGGAATATTTTGCTCATCTTTATCGGAAAAATTAGTGTTCTTTCCTCGTACATATTTTATAGAGATATACATAGCCCACTTTTATATGGTGATAAAGTGGAAGTGAGGACCCTGTAGATGAATATAAAATTATTAGATTATTAAATTTAATGTTAGCAATTTTTCTTTTTTTAGCTTCATTTGAGGGAATATTTTGCTCATCTTTATCGGAAAAATTAGTGTTCTTTCCTCGTACATATTTTATAGAGATATATATATAGCCCACTTTTATATGGTGATAAAGTGTAAGTGAGGACCCTGTAGAGGAAAATAATATTATCAGATTATTAATTTTAAAGTTGGCACTGGTCCTTTATCAGCTTTATTTGAGGGAATATTTTACTCATTTTTATCCGAGAAATTAGTATTCTTTCCTCGTACATATTTTATAGAGATATATATAGCCCACTCCAATATGATGTTAAAGTGTAAGTGGGGACTCTGTAGATGAATATAAAATTATTAGATTATTAAATTTAATGTTGGCAATTTTCTTTTTTAGCTTCATTTGAGGGAATATTTTGCTCATCTTTATCGGAAAAATTAGTGTTCTTTCCTCGTACATATTTTATAGAGATATATATAGCCCACTCTAATATGATGATAAAGTGTAAGTGGGGACTCTGTAGATAAATATAAAATTATTGGATTATTAATTTTAAAGTTGGCACTGGTCGTTTTTCAGCTTCATTTGAGGGAATATTTTTCTCATCTTTATCCGATAAATTATGTTCTTTCTTCGTAGGTATTCTATAGAAATATACCTAGCCGACCTTTATATGGTGGTACACTGTAAATGGGGACCCTGTAGATGAAAACAACATTATCAGATTACTAGTTTTAAAGTTCGCACTGGTCGTTTTTCAGCTTTATTTGAGGGAATATTTTGCTAATTTTTATCCGAAAAATTAGTGTTCTTTCCTCGTACATTTTTATAGAGATATACGTATCCCACTTTTATATGGTGATAAAGCGTAAGTGGGGACCCTGTAGATGAATATAAAATCATAAGATTATTCATTTATAAGTTGGCACTGGTCGTTTTTCAGCTTCATTTGAGAGAATATTTTTTTCATGTTTAACCGAAAAATTAGTGTTCTTTCTTCGTAGGTATTCTATAGAAATATACCTATCCCAATTTTATATGGTAAGAAAGTGCAAGTGGTGACCCTATAGATGAATATAAAATTATTAGATTATTAAATTCAATGTTGGCAATTTTCCTTTCTTTAGCTTCATATGAGGAATTATTTTGCTCATCTTTATCCGAAAGATTAGTGTTCTTTCCTCGTACATATTTTATAGAGATATACATATCTCACTTTTATATGGTGATAGACTGTAAGTGGAGCCCCGGTAGATGGACATAAAATTATTAGATTATTAATTTTAAAGTTCGTACTGGTCATTTTTCAGCTTCATTTGAGGGAATATTTTGCTCATGTTTATCCGAAAAATTAGTGTTCTCTCCTCGTACATATTCTATAGGGATATACCTATCCCACTTTTATATAGGTGATAAGGTGTAAGTAGGAACACTCTAGATGAACATAAAATTATTAGATTAATAATTTTAAAGTTGGCAATTTTCCTTTTTTAGCTTCATTTGAGGGAGTATTTTGCTCATCTTTAACCGAAAAATTAGTGTTCTTTCCCCGTAGATGTTTATATATATATATATATATATATATATATATATATATATAGCCCACCTTTATATGGTGATACACTGTAAATGGGGACCCTGTAGATGAAAATAACATTATCAGATTATAAATTTTAAAGTTGGCACTGGTCGTTTTTCAGCTTTATTTGAGGGAATATTTTCCTCATTTTTATCCGAAAAATTAGTATTCTTTCCTCGTACATATTTTATAGAGATATATATAGCCCACCTTTATATGGTGATAAAGTGTAAGTGGGGACCCTGTAGATGAATATAAAAATATTAATTTTTCAAGTTGGCACTGGTCGTTTTTCAGCTTCATTTGTGGAAATTATTTGCTCATCTTTATCCGGAAAATTAGTGTATCTTCCTCGTACATATTTTATAGAGATATATATAGCCCGCTTTTATATGGTGATAAAGTGTAAGTGAAGACCCTTTAGATGAATATATAATTATTAGATTATTATATTTAATGTTAGCAATTTTCCTTTTTTTAGCTTCATTTGAGGGAATATTTTGCTCATCTTTATCGGAAAAATTAGTGTTCTTTCCTAATACATATTTTATAGAGATATATATAGCCCACTTTTATATGGTAATAAAGTGTAAGTGAGGACCCTGTAGAGGAAAATAACATTATCAGGTTATTAATTTTAAAGGCGGCACTGGTCGTTTTTCAGCTTTATTTGAGGGAATATTTTGCTCATTTTTATCCGAAAAATTAGTATTTTTTCCTCGTACATATTTTATAGAGATATATAGAGCCCACTCCAATATGATGATAAAGTGTAAGTGGGGACTCTGTAGATGAATATAAAATTATTAGATTATTAAATTTAATGTTGGCAATTTTCCTTTTTTTAGCTTCATTTGAGGGAATATTTTGCTCAACTTTGTCGGAAAAATTAGTGTTCTTTCCTCGTACGTATTTTATAGAGATATATATAGCCCACTCTAATATGATGATAAAGTGTGAGTGGCGACTCTGTAGATGAATATAAAATTATTAGATTATTAAATTTAATGTTGGCAATTTTCCTTTTTTTAGCTTCATTTGAGGGAATATTTTGCTCATCTTTATCGGAAAAATTAGTGTTCTTTCCTAATACATATTTTAAAGAGATATATATAGCCGACCTTTATATGGTGGTACACTGTAAATGGGGACCCTGTAGATGAAAAAAACATTATCGGATTACTAGTTTTGAAGTTCGCACTGGTCGTTTTTCAGCTTTATTTGAGGGAATATTTTGCTAATTTTTATCCGAAAAATTAGTGTTCTTTCCTCGTACTTCTTTATAGAGATATACGTATCCCACTTTAATATGGTGATAAAGCGTAAGTGGGGACCCTGTAGATGAACATAAAATTATTATATTATTAGTTTTAAAGTTGGAGCTGGTCGTTTTTCAGCTTCATTTGAAGGAATATTTTTCTCATCTTTATCCGAAAAATTAGTGTTTTTTCTTCGTAGGTATTCTATAGAAATATACCTATACCACTTTTATATGATGAGAAGGTGCAAGTGGTGACCCTGTAGATGAATATAAAATTATTAGATTATTAATTTTAAAGTTGGCACTCCACGTTTTTCAGCTTTATTTGAGGGAATATTTTGCTCATCTTTATCCGATAAATTGGTGTTCTTTTTTCGTATATATTTTTTAGAGAGATATATATAGCCCACTTTAATATGATGATAAAGTGTAAGTGGGGACCTTGTAGATGAATATAAAACTACTAGATTATTAAATTCAATGTTGGCAATTTTCCTTTCTTTAGCTTCATTTGAGGAAATATTTTGCTTATCTTTATCCGAAAAATTAGTGTTCTTTCCTCGTACATATTTTATAGAGATATATATAGCTCACTTTTATATGGTGATAAACTGTAAGTGGAGTCCCTGTAGATGGACATAAAATTATTAGATTATTAATTTTAGAGTTCGTACTGGTCGTTTTTCAGCTTGATTTGAGGGAATATTTTGCTCATGTTTATCCGAAAAATTAGTGTTCTCTCCTCGTACATATTCTATAGGGATATACCTATCCCACTTTTATATAGGTGATAAGGTGTAAGTAGGAACACTCTAGATGAACATAAAATTATTAGATTATTAATTTTAAAGTTGGCAATTTTCCTTTTTTTAGCTTAATTTGAGGGAGTATTTTGCTCATCTTTAACCGAAAAATTAGTGTTCTTTCCCCGTACATGTTTATATATATATATAGCCCACCTTTATATGGTGATACACTGTAAATGGGGACCCTGTAGATGAAAATAACATTATCAGTTTATAAATTTTAAATTTGGCACTGGTCGTTTTTCAGCTTTATTTGAGGGAATATTTTCCTCATTTTTATCCGAAAAATTAGTATTCTTTCCTCGTACATATTTTATAGAGATATATATATCCCACCCTAATATGATGATAAAGTGTAAGAGGGGACTCTGTAGATGAATATAAAATTATTAGATTATTAAATTAAATGTTGGCAATTTTCATTTTTTTATCTTCATTTGAGGGAATATTTTGCTAATCTTTAACCGAAAAATTAGTGTTCTTTCCCCGTACATATATATATATATATATATATATATATATATATATATATATAGCCGACCTTTATATGGTGGTACACTGTAAATGGGGACCCTGTAGATGAAAACAACATTATCAGATTACTAGTTTTAAGGTTGGCACTGGTCGTTTTTCAGCTTTATTTGAGGGAATATTTTGCTATTTTTTATCCGAAAAATTACTATTCTTTCCTCGTACATATTTTATAGAGATATATATAGCCCACTTTTATATGGTGATAAAGTGTAAGTGGGGACCCTTTAGATGAATATAAAATTATTAATTTTTAAATTTGTCACTGGTCGTTTTTCAGCTTCATTTGAGGGAATATTTTGGTTATCTTTATCCGAAAAATTAGTGTTCTTTCCTCGTACATATTTTATAGAGATATACATATCTCACTTTTATATGGTGATAAACTGTAAGTGGAGTCCCGGTAGATGGACATAAAATTATTAGATTATTAATTTTTAAAGTTGGCACTTGTAGTTTTTCAGCTTCATTTGAGGGAATATTTTTAGCATGTATATCCGAAAAATTAGTGTTCTTTGCTCGTAGGTATTCTACAGAGATATACCTATCGCACGTTTATATAGTGATAAAGTGTAAGTGGTGACCCTGTAGATGAATTTAAAATTATTAGATTATTAAAGTTGGCACTGCACGGTTTTCAGCTTTATTTGAGGGAATATTTTGCTCATCTTTACCGGAAAAATTAGTGTTTTTTCCTCGTACATATTTTATAGAGATATATATAGCCCACTTTTATATGGTGATAAAGTGTAAGTGGGGACCCTATAGATGAATATAAAATTATTAATTATTAAAATTGGCACTGGTCGTTTTTCAGCTTTATTTGACGGAATATTTTGCACATTTTTATCCGAAAAATTGTTCTTTCCTCGTTCATATTTTATAGAGATATATATAGCCCACTTTTATATGGTGATAAAGTGTTAGTGGGGACCCTGAAGATGAATATAAAATTATTAATTTTTAAAGTTGGCACTGGTGTTTTTTCAGCTTCATTTGAGGGAATATTTTGCTCATCTTTATTCGATAAATTAGTGTTCTTTCCTAGTACATATTTTATGGTGATATACTTATCCCACTTTTATATGATGATAAAGTGTACGTGGGGACCCTGTAGATGAATATAAAATTATTGGATTATTAATTTTAAAGTTGGCACTGTTCGTTTTTCACCTTCATTTGAGGGAACATTTTGCTCATCTTTATCAGAAAAATTAGTGTTCTTTTCTCGTAGGTATTCTATAGAGATGTACCTATCGCACGTTTATATGGTGATAAAGTGTTAGTGGTGACCCTGTAGATGAATATAAAATTATTAGATTATTAAAGTTAGCACTGCACGTTTTTCAGCTTTATTTGAGGGAATATTTTGCTCATCTTTATCCGAAAAATTAGTGTTTTTTCCTCGTACATATTTTATAGAGATATATATAGCCCACTTTTACATGGTGATAAAGTGTAAGTGAGGACCCTGTAGATGAATATAAAATTATTAGATTATTAATTTTTAAAGTTGGCACTGCTGGTTTTTCAGCTTCATTTGAGGGAATGTTTTCTCATCTTTATCCGAAAATTTAGCGTTCTTTCCTCGTGCATATTTTATAGGGATATATATAGCCCACTTTTATATGGTGATAAAAAGTAAGTGGGGATCCTGTAGATGAATATAAAATTATTACTTTATTTATTTTAAAGTTGGCAATTTTCCTTTTTTAGCTTAATTTAAGGTAATATTTTGCTCACCTTTATCCGAAAAATTAGTCTTCTCTTCTCGTATATATTTTATAGAGATATACCTATCCCACTTTTATATGGAGATAACCTGTAAGTGGGCGTTTAGATGAATGCAAAATTATTAGATTATTAATTTTTGAAGTTGGCACTGGTCGTTTTTCAGCTTTATTTGAGGGAATATTTTGCTCATCTTTATCCGAAATATTAGTGTTTTTTCCTCGTTCATAATTTATGGAGATATTCCTATCCCACTTTTATATGGTGATAACGTGTAAGTGAGGACCCTGTAGATGAATATAAAATTATTAGATTATTAATTTTAAAGTTGGCAATTTTCCATTTTTTAGCTTCATTTGAGGGAATATTTTCCTCATCTTTATCCGAGAAATTAGTGTTCTTTCCCCGTACATACATATATATATATATATATATATATATATATATATATATATATATATATATATATATATATATATAGCCGACCTTTATATGGTGGTACACTGTAAATGGGGACCCTGTAGATGAAAACAACATTATCAGATTACTAGTTTTAAGGTTGGCACTGGTCGTTTTTCAGCTTTGTTTGAGGGAATATTTTGCTATTTTTTATCCGAAAAATTAGTGTTCTCTCGTCGTACATATTTTATAGGGATATACCTATCCCACTTTTATACAGGTGATAAGGTGTAAGTAGGAACACTCTAGATGAACATAAAATTATTAGATTATTAATTTTAAAGTTGGCAATTTTCCTTTTTTAGCTTCATTTGAGGGAGTATTTTGCTCATCTTTAACCGAAAAATTATTGTTTTTCCCCGTACATATTTTTTTATATATATATATATATATATATATATATATATATATATATATATAGCCCACCTTTATATGGTGATACACTGTAAATGGGGACCCTGTAGATGAAAATAATTTTATCAGATTATAAATTTTAAAGTTGGCACTGGTCGTTTTTCAGCTTTATTTGAGGGAATATTTTGCTCATTTTTATCCGAAAAATTAGTATTCTTTCCTCGTATATATTTTATAGAGATATATATAGCCCACCTTTATATGGTGATAAAGTGTAACTGGGGACCCTGTAGATGAATATAAAAATATTAATTTTTCAAGTTGGCACTGGTCCTTTTTCAGCTTCATTTGTTGAAATTATTTGCTCATCTTTATCCGGAAAATTAGTGTATCTTCCTCGTACATATTTTATAGAGATATATATAGCCCGCTTTTTTATGCTGATAAAGTGTAAGTGAAGACCCTGTAGATGAATGAAAAATTATTTGATTTTTAATTTTAAAGTTGGCACTGGTCTTTTTTCAGCTTTATTTGAGGGAATATTTTGCTCATTTTTATCCGAAATATTTGTGTTCCTTCCTCGTACATATTTTACAGAGATATGTATAGCCCGCTTTTATATGGTGATAAAGTGTAAATGGGGACCTGTAGATGAATATAAAATTATTAGATAATTAATTTTTTAAAGTTGGCACTTGTAGTTTTTCAGCTTCATTTGAGGGAATATTTTAGTATGTTTATCCGAAAAATTAGTGTTCTTTGCTCGTAGGTATTCTACAGAGATATACCTATCGCACGTTTATATAGTGATAAAGTGTAAGTGGTGACCCTGTAGATGAATATAAAATTATTAGATTATTAAAGTTGGCACTGCACGGTTTTCAGCTTTATTTGAGGGAATATTTTGCTCATCTTTATCGGAAAAATTAGTGTTTTTTCCACGAACATATTTTATAGAGATATATATAGCCCACTTTTATATGGTGATAAAGTGTAAGTGAGGACCCTGTAGATGAATATAAAACTATTAGATTATTAATTTTTAAAGTTGGCACTGGTGGTTTTTCAGCTTCATTTGAGGGAATATTTTCTCATCTTTATCCGAAAATTTAGCGTTCTTTCCTCGTGCATATTTTATAGGGATATATATAGCCCACTTTTATATGGTGATAAAGTGTAAGTGGGGATCCTGTAGATGAATATAAAATTATTACTTTATTAATTTTAAAGTTGGCAATTTTCCTTTTTTTAAATTCATTTAAGGGAATATTTTGCTCACCTTTATCCGAAAAATTAGTCTTCTCTTCACGTATATATTTTATAGAGATATACCTATCTCACTTTTGTATGTAGATAAACTGTAAGTGGGCCTTTAGATGAATGCAAAATTATTAAATTATTAATTTTTGAAGTTGGCACTGGTCGTTTTCCAGCTTTATTTGAGGGAATATTTTGCTCATCTTTATCCGAAATATTAGTGTTCTTTCCTCGTTCATAATTTATGGAGATATACATATCCCACTTTTATATGGTTATAAGGTGTAAGTGAAGACCCTGTAGATGAATATTAAATTATTAGATTACTAATTTTAAAGTTGGCAATTTCGTTTTTTTTAGCTTCATTTGAGGGAATTTTTTCCTCATCTTTATCCGAAAAATTAGTGTTCTTTCATCGTACATATTTTATAGAGATATATATAGCCCACCCTGATATGATGATAAAGTGTAAGTGGGGACTCTGTAGATGAATATAAAATTATTAGATTATTAAATTTAATGTTGGCAATTTTCCTTTTTTTATCTACATTTTAGGGAATATTTTGCTAATCTTTAACCGAAAAATTACTATTCTTTTCTCGTACGTATTTTATAGAGATATATATAGCCCACTCTAATATGATGATAAAGTGTGAGTGGCGACTCTGTAGATGAATATAAAATTATTAGATTATTAAATTTAATGTTGGCAATTTTCCTTTTTTTAGCTTCATTTGAGGGAATATTTTGCTCATCTTTATCGGAAAAATTAGTGTTCTTTCCTAATACATATTTTAAAGAGATATATATAGCCGACCTTTATATGGTGGTACACTGTAAATGGGGACCCTGTAGATGAAAAAAACATTATCGGATTACTAGTTTTGAAGTTCGCACTGGTCGTTTTTCAGCTTTATTTGAGGGAATATTTTGCTAATTTTTATCCGAAAAATTAGTGTTCTTTCCTCGTACTTCTTTATAGAGATATACGTATCCCACTTTAATATGGTGATAAAGCGTAAGTGGGGACCCTGTAGATGAACATAAAATTATTATATTATTAGTTTTAAAGTTGGAGCTGGTCGTTTTTCAGCTTCATTTGAAGGAATATTTTTCTCATCTTTATCCGAAAAATTAGTGTTTTTTCTTCGTAGGTATTCTATAGAAATATACCTATACCACTTTTATATGATGAGAAGGTGCAAGTGGTGACCCTGTAGATGAATATAAAATTATTAGATTATTAATTTTAAAGTTGGCACTCCACGTTTTTCAGCTTTATTTGAGGGAATATTTTGCTCATCTTTATCCGATAAATTGGTGTTCTTTTTTCGTATATATTTTTTAGAGAGATATATATAGCCCACTTTAATATGATGATAAAGTGTAAGTGGGGACCTTGTAGATGAATATAAAACTACTAGATTATTAAATTCAATGTTGGCAATTTTCCTTTCTTTAGCTTCATTTGAGGAAATATTTTGCTTATCTTTATCCGAAAAATTAGTGTTTTCCTCGTACATATTTTATAGAGATATATATAGCTCACTTTTATATGGTGATAAACTGTAAGTGGAGTCCCGGTAGATGGACATAAAATTATTAGATTATTAATTTTAGAGTTCGTACTGGTCGTTTTTCAGCTTGATTTGAGGGAATATTTTGCTCATGTTTATCCGAAAATTAGTGTTCTCTCCTCGTACATATTCTATAGGGATATACCCTATCCCACTTTTATATAGGTGATAAGGTGTAAGTAGGAACACTCTAGATGAACATAAAATTATTAGATTATTAATTTTAAAGTTGGCAATTTTCCTTTTTTTAGCTTAATTTGAGGGAGTATTTTGCTCATCTTTAACCGAAAAATTAGTGTTCTTTCCCCGTACATGTTTATATATATATATAGCCCACCTTTATATGGTGATACACTGTAAATGGGGACCCTGTAGATGAAAATAACATTATCAGTTTATAAATTTTAAATTTGGCACTGGTCGTTTTTCAGCTTTATTTGAGGGAATATTTTCCTCATTTTTATCCGAAAAATTAGTATTCTTTCCTCGTACATATTTTATAGAGATATATATATCCCACCCTAATATGATGATAAAGTGTAAGAGGGGACTCTGTAGATGAATGTAAAATTATTAGATTATTAAATTAAATGTTGGCAATTTTCATTTTTTTATCTTCATTTGAGGGAATATTTTGCTAATCTTTAACCGAAAAATTAGTGTTCTTTCCCCGTACATATATATATATATATATATATATATATATATATAGCCGACCTTTATATGGTGGTACACTGTAAATGGGGACCCTGTAGATGAAAACAACATTATCAGATTACTAGTTTTAAGGTTGGCACTGGTCGTTTTTCAGCTTTATTTGAGGGAATATTTTGCTATTTTTTATCCGAAAAATTACTATTCTTTCCTCGTACATATTTTATAGAGATATATATAGCCCACTTTTATATGGTGATAAAGTGTAAGTGGGGACCCTTTAGATGAATATAAAATTATTAATTTTTAAATTTGTCACTGGTCGTTTTTCAGCTTCATTTGAGGGAATATTTTGGTTATCTTTATCCGAAAAATTAGTGTTCTTTCCTCGTACATATTTTATAGAGATATACATATCTCACTTTTATATGGTGATAAACTGTAAGTGGAGTCCCGGTAGATGGACATAAAATTATTAGATTATTAATTTTTAAAGTTGGCACTTGTAGTTTTTCAGCTTCATTTGAGGGAATATTTTTAGCATGTATATCCGAAAAATTAGTGTTCTTTGCTCGTAGGTATTCTACAGAGATATACCTATCGCACGTTTATATAGTGATAAAGTGTAAGTGGTGACCCTGTAGATGAATTTAAAATTATTAGATTATTAAAGTTGGCACTGCACGGTTTTCAGCTTTATTTGAGGGAATATTTTGCTCATCTTTACCGGAAAAATTAGTGTTTTTTCCTCGTACATATTTTATAGAGATATATATAGCCCACTTTTATATGGTGATAAAGTGTAAGTGGGGACCCTATAGATGAATATAAAATTATTAATTATTAAAATTGGCACTGGTCGTTTTTCAGCTTTATTTGACGGAATATTTTGCACATTTTTATCCGAAAAATTGTTCTTTCCTCGTTCATATTTTATAGAGATATATATAGCCCACTTTTATATGGTGATAAAGTGTTAGTGGGGACCCTGAAGATGAATATAAAATTATTAATTTTTAAAGTTGGCACTGGTGTTTTTTCAGCTTCATTTGAGGGAATATTTTGCTCATCTTTATTCGATAAATTAGTGTTCTTTCCTAGTACATATTTTATGGTGATATACTTATCCCACTTTTATATGATGATAAAGTGTACGTGGGGACCCTGTAGATGAATATAAAATTATTGGATTATTAATTTTAAAGTTGGCACTGTTCGTTTTTCACCTTCATTTGAGGGAACATTTTGCTCATCTTTATCAGAAAAATTAGTGTTCTTTTCTCGTAGGTATTCTATAGAGATGTACCTATCGCACGTTTATATGGTGATAAAGTGTTAGTGGTGACCCTGTAGATGAATATAAAATTATTAGATTATTAAAGTTAGCACTGCACGTTTTTCAGCTTTATTTGAGGGAATATTTTGCTCATCTTTATCCGAAAAATTAGTGTTTTTTCCTCGTACATATTTTATAGAGATATATATAGCCCACTTTTACATGGTGATAAAGTGTAAGTGAGGACCCTGTAGATGAATATAAAATTATTAGATTATTAATTTTTAAAGTTGGCACTGCTGGTTTTTCAGCTTCATTTGAGGGAATGTTTTCTCATCTTTATCCGAAAATTTAGCGTTCTTTCCTCGTGCATATTTTATAGGGATATATATAGCCCACTTTTATATGGTGATAAAAAGTAAGTGGGGATCCTGTAGATGAATATAAAATTATTACTTTATTTATTTTAAAGTTGGCAATTTTCCTTTTTTAGCTTAATTTAAGGTAATATTTTGCTCACCTTTATCCGAAAAATTAGTCTTCTCTTCTCGTATATATTTTATAGAGATATACCTATCCCACTTTTATATGGAGATAACCTGTAAGTGGGCGTTTAGATGAATGCAAAATTATTAGATTATTAATTTTTGAAGTTGGCACTGGTCGTTTTTCAGCTTTATTTGAGGGAATATTTTGCTCATCTTTATCCGAAATATTAGTGTTTTTTCCTCGTTCATAATTTATGGAGATATTCCTATCCCACTTTTATATGGTGATAACGTGTAAGTGAGGACCCTGTAGATGAATATAAAATTATTAGATTATTAATTTTAAAGTTGGCAATTTTCCATTTTTTAGCTTCATTTGAGGGAATATTTTCCTCATCTTTATCCGAGAAATTAGTGTTCTTTCCCCGTACATATATATATATATATATATATATATATATATATATATATATATATATATATATATATATATATATATAGCCGACCTTTATATGGTGGTACACTGTAAATGGGGACCCTGTAGATGAAAACAACATTATCAGATTACTAGTTTTAAGGTTGGCACTGGTCGTTTTTCAGCTTTGTTTGAGGGAATATTTTGCTATTTTTTATCCGAAAAATTAGTGTTCTCTCGTCGTACATATTTTATAGGGATATACCTATCCCACTTTTATACAGGTGATAAGGTGTAAGTAGGAACACTCTAGATGAACATAAAATTATTAGATTATTAATTTTAAAGTTGGCAATTTTCCTTTTTTAGCTTCATTTGAGGGAGTATTTTGCTCATCTTTAACCGAAAAATTATTGTTTTTCCCCGTACATATTTTTATATATATATATATATATATATATATATATATATATATATATATATATATATAGCCCACCTTTATATGGTGATACACTGTAAATGGGGACCCTGTAGATGAAAATAATTTTATCAGATTATAAATTTTAAAGTTGGCACTGGTCGTTTTTCAGCTTTATTTGAGGGAATATTTTGCTCATTTTTATCCGAAAAATTAGTATTCTTTCCTCGTATATATTTTATAGAGATATATATAGCCCACCTTTATATGGTGATAAAGTGTAACTGGGGACCCTGTAGATGAATATAAAAATATTAATTTTTCAAGTTGGCACTGGTCCTTTTTCAGCTTCATTTGTTGAAATTATTTGCTCATCTTTATCCGGAAAATTAGTGTATCTTCCTCGTACATATTTTATAGAGATATATATAGCCCGCTTTTTTATGCTGATAAAGTGTAAGTGAAGACCCTGTAGATGAATGAAAAATTATTTGATTTTTAATTTTAAAGTTGGCACTGGTCTTTTTTCAGCTTTATTTGAGGGAATATTTTGCTCATTTTTATCCGAAATATTTGTGTTCCTTCCTCGTACATATTTTACAGAGATATGTATAGCCCGCTTTTATATGGTGATAAAGTGTAAATGGGGACCTGTAGATGAATATAAAATTATTAGATAATTAATTTTTAAAGTTGGCACTTGTAGTTTTTCAGCTTCATTTGAGGGAATATTTTAGTATGTTTATCCGAAAAATTAGTGTTCTTTGCTCGTAGGTATTCTACAGAGATATACCTATCGCACGTTTATATAGTGATAAAGTGTAAGTGGTGACCCTGTAGATGAATATAAAATTATTAGATTATTAAAGTTGGCACTGCACGGTTTTCAGCTTTATTTGAGGGAATATTTTGCTCATCTTTATCGGAAAAATTAGTGTTTTTTCCACGAACATATTTTATAGAGATATATATAGCCCACTTTTATATGGTGATAAAGTGTAAGTGAGGACCCTGTAGATGAATATAAAACTATTAGATTATTAATTTTTAAAGTTGGCACTGGTGGTTTTTCAGCTTCATTTGAGGGAATATTTTCTCATCTTTATCCGAAAATTTAGCGTTCTTTCCTCGTGCATATTTTATAGGGATATATATAGCCCACTTTTATATGGTGATAAAGTGTAAGTGGGGATCCTGTAGATGAATATAAAATTATTACTTTATTAATTTTAAAGTTGGCAATTTTCCTTTTTTTAAATTCATTTAAGGGAATATTTTGCTCACCTTTATCCGAAAAATTAGTCTTCTCTTCACGTATATATTTTATAGAGATATACCTATCTCACTTTTGTATGTAGATAAACTGTAAGTGGGCCTTTAGATGAATGCAAAATTATTAAATTATTAATTTTTGAAGTTGGCACTGGTCGTTTTCCAGCTTTATTTGAGGGAATATTTTGCTCATCTTTATCCGAAATATTAGTGTTCTTTCCTCGTTCATAATTTATGGAGATATACATATCCCACTTTTATATGGTTATAAGGTGTAAGTGAAGACCCTGTAGATGAATATTAAATTATTAGATTACTAATTTTAAAGTTGGCAATTTCGTTTTTTTAGCTTCATTTGAGGGAATTTTTTCCTCATCTTTATCCGAAAAATTAGTGTTCTTTCATCGTACATATTTTATAGAGATATATATAGCCCACCCTGATATGATGATAAAGTGTAAGTGGGGACTCTGTAGATGAATATAAAATTATTAGATTATTAAATTTAATGTTGGCAATTTTCATTTTTTTTATCTACATTTTAGGGAATATTTTGCTAATCTTTAACCGAAAAATTACTATTCTTTCCTCGTACATATTTTATAGAGATATATATAGCCCACTTTTATATGGTGATAAAGTGTAAGTGGGGACCCTATAGATGAATATAAAATTATTAATTATTAAAGTTGGCACTGGTCGTTTCTCAGCTTTATTTGAAGGACATAAAGAATATTTTGCACATTTTTATCCGAAAAATTGTTCTTTCCTCGTTCATATTTTATGGAGATATATATAGCCCACTTTTATATGGTGATAAAGTGTAAGTGGGGACCCTGAAGATGAATATAAAATTATTAATTTTTAAAGTTGGCACTGGTCTTTTTTCAGCTTCATTTGAGGGAATATTTTGCTCATCTTTATCCGATAAATTAGTGTTCTTTCCTAGTACATATTTTATGGAGATATACTTATCCCACTTTTATATGATGATAAAGTGTACGTGGGGACCGTGTAGATGAATATAAAATTACTAGATTATTAATTTTAAAGTTGGCACTGTTCATTTTTCACCTTCATTTGAGGGAACATTTTGCTCATTTTTATCAGAAAAATTAGTGTTCTTCCCTCGTAGGTATTCTATAGAGATGTACCTATCGCACGTTTATATGGTGATAAAGTGTAAGTGGTGACCCTGTAGATGAATATAAAATTATTAGATTATTAAAGTTGGCACTGCACGTTTTTCAGCTTTATTTGAGGTAATATTTTGCTCATCTTTATCCGAAAAATTAGTGTTCTTTCCTCGTACTTATTTAAAAGAGATATATATAGCCCAGTTTAATATGATGATAAAGTGTAAGTGGGGACTCTGTAGATGAATATAAAATTATTAAATTGTTACATTTTTATGTTCGCAATTTTATTTTCTTTGCTTCATTTCAGGGAATATTTTGCTCATCTTTATCCGAAAAACTAGTGTTCTTTCGTCGTAATATTTTATAGAGATATACATATCCTACTTTTATATGGTGATAAGCTGTAAGTGGGGACCCTGTAGATGAATGTAAAATTATTAGATTATTAATTTTTAAAGTTGGCACTGGTCGTTTTTCAGCTTTATTTGAGGGAATATTTTGCTCATCTTTATCCCAAAAATTATTGTTCTTTATTTGTACATATTTTATGGAGATATACCTATCCCACTTTTGTATGGTGATAAAGTGTAAGTAAGGACCCTGTAGATTAATATAAAATTATTAGATTATTAATTTCAAAGTTGGCAATTTTCTTTTTAGCTTGACTTGAGGGAATATTTTACTCATCTTTACCCGAAAAATTACTGTTCTTTCCTCGTATATATTTTATAGAGATATATAGAGCCCACTTTTATCTGGTGATAAAAAGTAAGTGGGGACCCTGTAAACGAAATAAAATTATTACATTATTAATTTTAAAGTTGGCACTGGTCGTTCTTCAGTTTTATTTGAGGGAAAATTTTTCTCATCTTTATCCGAAAAATTAGTGTTCTTCCCTCGTACATATTTTATAGAGATATACTTATCCCACTTTTATATGGTGATAAACTGTAAGTGGAGACCCTGTAGATGAATATAAAATTATTAGATTATTAAAGTTGGCACTGCACGTCTTTCAGCTTTATTTGAGGGAATATTTTGCTCATGTTTATCCGAAAAATTAGTGTTCTCTCCTCGTACATATTCTATAGGGATATACCTATCCCACTTTTATATAGGTGATAAGGTGTAAGTAGGAACATTCTAGATGAACAAAAAATTATTAGATTATTAATTTTAAAGTTGGCAACTTTCCTTTTTTTAGCTTCATTTGAGGGAGTATTTTGCTCATCTTTAACCGAAAAATTAGTGTTTTTTCCGCGTACATATTTTTAGATATATATATATATATAGAGCCCACCTTTATATGGTGAAACACTGTAAATGGGGACCATGTAGATGAAAATAACATTATCAGATTATTAATTTTAAATTTGGCACTGGTCGTTTTTCAGCTTTATTTGAGGGAATATTTTGCTAATTTTATCCGAAAAAATAGTATTCTTTCCACGTACATATTTTATAGAGATATATATAGCCCACCTTTATATGGTGCTAAAGTGTAAGTGGGGACCCTGTAGGTGAATATAATAATATTAATTTTTAAAGTTGGCACTGGTCGTTTTTCAGCCTCATTTGTGGAAATTATTTGCTCATCTTTATCCGAAAAATTAGTGTATCTTCCTCGTACATATTTTATAGATATGTATAGCCCGCTTCTATATGGTGATAAAGTGTAAGTGAAGACCCTGTAGATGAATGAAAAATTATTAGATTTTTAATTTTAAAGTTGGCACTGGTCGTTTTTCAGCTTTATTTGAGGGAATATTTTGCTCATTTTTATCCGAAAAATTAGTGTTCTTTCCTCGTACATATTTTATAGAGATATATATAGCCCACTCTAATATGATGATAAAGTGTAAGTGGGGACTCTGTAGATGAATATAAAATTATTAGATTATTAAATTTAATGTTGGCAATTTTCCTTTTTTTAGTTTCATATGAGGGAATATTTTTGCTCATCTTTATCGGAAAAATTTGTGTTCTTTTTTCATACATATTTTATAGAGATATACATATCCAACTTTTATATGGTGATAAGCTGTAAGTGGGGACCCTGTAGATGAATGTAGAATTATTTGATTTTTTTAAAGTTGGCAATTTTTCTTTTTTTTGCTTCATTTGAGGGAATATTTTCTCATCTTTATCCGAAAAATTAGCGTTCTTTCTTCGTACATATTTTATAGGGATTGATGTAGCCCACTTTTATATGGTGATAAAGTATAAGTGGGGACCCTGTAGATGAATATAAAATTATTAGTTTATTTATTTTAAAGTTGGCAATTTTCCTTTTTTTAGCTTCATTTGAAGGAATATTTTGCACAACTTTATCCGAAAAATTAGTGTTCTTCTCTCGTATATATTTTATAGAAATATAAATATCCCACTTTTATATGGAGATAAAATTTAAGTGGACCTTTAGATGGATGTAAAATTTTTAGATTATTAATTTTTGAAGTTGGCACTGGTCGTTTTTCACCTTTATTTGAGGGAATATTTTTCTCATCTTTATCCGAAATATTAGTGTTGTTTCCTCGTACATAATTTATGGAGATATACCTATTCCACTTTTATATGGTGATAAAGTGTAAGTGAGGACCCTGTAGATGAATATAAAATTATTAGATTATTAATTTTAAAGTTGGCATTTTTCCTTTTCTTAGTTTCATTTGAGGGAATATTTTGCTCATCTTTATCCGAAAAATTAGTGTTCTTTCTTCGTATATATTTTATGGAAATATACCTATCCCAATTTTATATGGTGATAAACTGTAAGCGGAGGCCCTGTAGATGAATATAAAATTATTAGATTATAATTTTAAAGTTGCAAATTTTCCTTTTTTACCTTCATTTCAGGCAATATTTTCTCATCTTTAACCGAAAAATTAGTGTTTTCCTCTTACGTATTTTATAGAAATATACCTATCCCACTTTTATATGCTGATAAAGTGCAAGTGGTGAACCTTAGATGAATATAAAATTATTAGATTATTAATTTTAAAGTATGCACTCCTCGTTTTTTTGCTTCATTTGAGGGTATATTTGGCTCATCTTTACCCGAAAAATTAGTGTCTTTTCCTCGTACATATTCTATAGGGATATACCTATCTCACTTTTATATAGGTGATAAGGTGTAAGTAGGAACACTCTAGATGAACATAAAATTATTAGATTATTAATTTTAAAGTTGGCAATTTTAATTTTTTAAGCTTCATTTGAGGGAATATTTTGCTCATCTTTATCCGAAAAATAAGTGTTCTTTCCTCGTCTATATTTTATGGAGTTATACCTATCCCACTTTTATATGGTGTCAAAGTGTAAGTGGGGACGCTTTACATGAATATAAAATTATTAGATTATTAAAGTTGACACTGCACGTTTTTCAGCTTTATTTGAGGGAATAATTTGCTCATCTTTATCCGAAAAATTAGTGTCCTTTCCTCGTACATATTTTAAAGAGATATATATGGCCCACTCTAATATGATGATAAAGAGTAACTGTGGACTCTGTAGATGATTATAAAATTATTAGATTATTAAATTTAATGTTGGGAATTTTCTTTTTTAGCTTTATTTGAGGCAATATTTTCTCATCTTTAACCGAAAAATTAGTGTTTTCCTCTTACGTATTTTATAGAAATATACCTATCCCACTTTTATATGGTGATAAAGTGCAAGTGGTGAACCTTAGATGAATATAAAATTATTAGATTATTAATTTTAAAGTATGCACTCCTCGTTTTCTTGCTTCATTTGAGGGTATATTTGGCTCATCTTTACCCGAAAAATTAGTGTCTTTTCCTCGTACATATTTTATAGAGATATACATATCCCACTTTTATTTGGTGATAAGCTATAACTGGGGACCCTGTTAATGAATATAGAATTATTTGTTTTTTATTTTCAAGTTGGCACTGGTCGTTTCTCAGGTTTATTTGAGGGAATATTTTGCTCATCTTTATCGGGAAAATTATTGTTATTTACTCGTACATATTTTATACAGAAATCTATAGCCCACTTCTATATGGTGATAAAATGTAAGTGGGGACCCTGTACATGAATATAAAATTATTAGATTATTAATTTTCAAAGTTGGCACTGGTCATTTTTCAGCTTCATTTGAGGGAATATTTTCTCATCTTTATCCGAAAAATTAGTGTTCTTTCCTCGTACATATTCTATAGAAATATACCTATTTCACTTTTATATGGTGATAAAGTGCAAGTGGTGAACCTTAGATGAATATAAAATTATTAGATTATTAATTTTAAAGTATGCACTCCTCGTTTTCTTGCTTCATTTGAGGGTATATTTGGCTCATCTTTACCCGAAAAATTAGTGTCTTTTCCTCGTACATATTTTATAGAGATATACATATCCCACTTTTATTTGGTGATAAGCTATAACTGGGGACCCTGTTAATGAATATAGAATTATTTGTTTTTTATTTTCAAGTTGGCACTGGTCGTTTCTCAGGTTTATTTGAGGGAATATTTTGCTCATCTTTATCGGGAAAATTATTGTTATTTACTCGTACATATTTTATACAGAAATCTATAGCCCACTTCTATATGGTGATAAAATGTAAGTGGGGACCCTGTACATGAATATAAAATTATTAGATTATTAATTTTCAAAGTTGGCACTGGTCATTTTTCAGCTTCATTTCAGGGAATATTTTGCTCATCTTTATCCGAAATATTACTATTCTTTCGTCGTACATAATTTGTGGAGATATACCTAACCCACTTTTATATGGTGATAAAGTGTAAGTGAGGACCCTGTAGATAAATATAAAATTATTAGATTATTAATTTTAAAGTTGGCATTTTTCCTTTTTTTAGTTTCATTTGAGGGAATATTTTGCTCATCTTTATCCGAAAAATTAGTGTTCTTTCTTCGTATATATTTTATAGAGATATAAATATCACAATTTTATATGGTGATAAACTGTAAGTGCGGACCCTGTAGATGAATATAAAAATAATAGATTATTAATTTTAAAGTTGGTACTGGTCGTTTTTCAGCTTCATTTGAGGGAATATATTGCTCATCTTTATCCGAAAAATTAGTGTTCTTTCCTCGTACATATTCTATAGAGATATACCTATCCCTCTTTTATATGGTGATAAAGTGCATGTGGTGACCCTTTTGATGAATATAAAATTATTAGATTATTAATTTTAAAGTACGGACTGCTCGTTTTTTTGCATCATTTCAGGGTATATTTTGCTCATCTTTATCCGAAAAATTAGTGTTCTTTCCGCGTACATATTCTAAAGGGATATACCTATTTCTCTTTTATATAGATGATAAGGTGTAAGTGGGGACACTCTAAATGAACATAAAATTATTAGATTATTAATTTTAAAGTTTGCAATTTTCCTTTTTTTAGCTTCATTTGAGGGAATATTTTGCTCATCTTTAGCAGAAAAATTAGTGTTCTTTCCTTGTACATATTCTAAAGAGATATACCTATCCCACTTTTATATGGTAATAAAGTGTAAGTGAAGTCCTTGTAGGTGAATATAAAATTATAAGATTAATTTCTTTAAAGTTGGTAATTTTCCTTTTTTAGCGTCATTTGAGGGAATATCTTGCTCATCTTTATCTGAAAAATTATTGTTCTTTCTTCGAACATTTTTTATAGAGATATACCTATCCCACTTCATATGGTGATTAACTGTAAGTGGAGACCCTGTAGATGAATATAAAATTATTAGATTATTAATTTTAAAGCTGGCGCTGGTCGTTTTTTAGCTTCATTTGAGGGAATATTTTGCTCATAGTTATCAGAAAAATTAGTGTTGTTTCCTCGTAGGTATTCTATAGAGATGTACCTATCGCACGTTTATATGGTTATAAATTGTTAGTGGTGACCCTGTAGATGAATATAAAATTATTAGATTATTAAAGTTGGCACTGCACGTTTTTCAGCTTTATTTTAGGGAATGTTTTGCTCATCTTTATCCGAAAAATTAGTTTTCTTTCCTCGTACATATTTTATAGAGATATATATAGCCCACTTTAATTTGATAATAAAGTGTAAGAGTCATTGGATTATTAAATTTAATGTTCGCAATTTTCCTTTCTTTAGCTTCTTTGAGGGAATATATTGCTCAACTTTATCCGAAAAATTATTGTTCTTTCCTCGTACACATTTTATGGACATATACCTATCCCACTTTTGAATGGTGATAAAGTGTAAGTAAGGACCCTGTGGATTAATATAAAATTATTAGATTATTAATTTCAAAATTTGGCAATTTTCCTTTTTTTAGCTTCATTTGACGGAATATTTTGCTCATCTTTACAAGAAAAATTAGTGTTCTTTCCTCGTATATATTTTGTAGATATATACATAGCCCACTCTTATCTGGTGATAAAAAGTAAGTGAGGACCCTGTACACGAATATAAAATTATTACTTTATAATTTTAAAGTTGGCAATTCTCCTTTTTCTAGCTTCATTTGAGGGAATATTTTGCTCATCTTTAACCGAAAAATTAGTGTTCTTTCCCCGCACATATTTTTAGATATATATATATAGCCCACCTTCATATGGTGATACACTGTAAATGCGGACCCTGTACATGAGAATAACATTATCAGATTATTAATTTTAAAGTTGGCACTGGTCGTTTTTAAGCTCTATTTGAGGGAATATATTGCTCATTTTTATCCGAAAAATTAGTGTTCTTTCCTCGTACATATTTTATCGATATATATATTGCCCACTTTTATAGGGTGATAAAGTGTAAATGGGGACCCTGTAGATAAATATAAAATTATTAATTTTTAAAGTTGGTAGTGGTCGTTTTAAGCTTCATTTGAGGGAATATTCTGCTCATCTTTATTCGAAAAATTAGTGTTTCTTCCGCGTACATATTTTATAGAGATATATATAGCCCACTTTCTTATGGTGATAAACTGTAAGTGGGGACCCTGTAGATGACTGAAAAATTATTAGATTTTTAATTTTAAAGTTGGCACTGGTCGTTTTTCAGCTTTTTTTGAGGGAATATTTTGCTCACTTTTATCCGAAAAAGTAGTGTTCTTTCCTCGTACATATTTCATAGAGATATTTGTATAGCCCGCTTTTATATGGTGATAAAGTGTAAGTAGGGACCTGCAGAAGAATATAAAATTATTAGATTATTAATTTTTAAAATTGGCACTGGTCATTTTTGAGCTTCATTTGAGGGAATATTTGGCTCATCTTTATCGGAAAAAATTGTGTTCTTTCCTCCTACATATTCTAAAGAGATATACCTATCCCATATTTATATGGTGATAAACTGAAGGTGGAAATCCTGTAGATGAATATAAAATTATTAGATTATTAATTTTAAACTTTGCACTGGTCGTTTTTCAGCTTCATTTCAGGGAATATTTTGCTCATCTTTATCCGAAAAATTAGTGTTTTTTCACCGTAGGTATTCTATAGAGATATACTTATCGCACGTTTATACGGTGATAAAGTGTAAGTGGAGACCCTGTATAGAAATATAAAGTTATTAGATTATTAAAGTTGGCACTAGACGTTTTTCAGCTTTATTTGATGGAGTATTTTGCTCATCTTTATGAGAAAAATTAGTGTTCTTTCCTCCTACATATTTTATAGAGATATATATTGCCCCCTTTAATATGATTATAAAGTGTAAGTGGGGATTCTGTAGATGAATATAAAATTATTATACTATTAAATTTAATGTTCGCAATTTTCCTTTTTTTTAGCTTCATTTGAGGGAATATTTTGCTCATCTTTATCCGAAAATTTAGTGTTCTTTCCTCCTAATATTTTATAGAGATATACCTATCCCAATTTTATATGGTGATAAACTGTAAGTGGAGGCCCTGTAGATGAATATAAAATTATTAGATTATAATTTTAAAGTTCGCAATTTTCCTTTTTTACCTTCATTTGAGGCAATATTTTCTCATCTTTAACCGAAAAATAAGTGTTTTTCCTCGTACATATTTTATAGAAATATAACTATCCCACTTTTATATGGTGATAAAGTGCAAATGGTGACCCTTAGATGAATATAAAATAATTAGATTATTAATTTTAAAGTATGCACTGCTCGTTTTTTTGCTTCATTTGAGGGTATATTGGCTCATCTTTACCGAAAAATTAGTGACCTTTCCTCGTACCTATTCTATAGGGATATACCTATCCCACTTTTATATAGGTGATAAGGTGTAAGTAAAAACACTCTAGATGAACATAAAATTATTAGATTATTAATTTTTAGGTTGGCAATTTTCCTTTTTTTAGCTTCATTTGAGGGAATATTTTGCTCACCTTTATCCGAAAAATTAGTGTTCTTTTCTCGAATATATTTTATAAAGATATACCTATCCCACTTTTATTTGGAGATAAACTGTAAGTGGGCCTTAAGATGAATGTAACATTATTAGATTATTAATTTTTGAAGTTCGCACTGGTCGTTTTTCAGCTTTATTTGCGGGAATATTTTGCTCATCTTTATCCGAAATATTAGTCTTCTTTCCTCGTACATAATTTATGGAGATATACCTATCCCACTTTTATATGGTGATAAAGTGTAAGTGAGGACCCTGTTGATAAATATAAAATTATTAGATTATTAATTTTAAAGTTGGTACTGGTCATTATTCAGCTTCATTTGAGGGAATATCTTGCTCATCTTTATCCGAAAAATTAGTGTTTTTCCTCGTACATATTCTATAGAGATATACCGATCCCACATTTATATGGTGATAAAGTGCAAGTGGTGACCCTTTAGATGAATATAAAATTATAAGATTATTAATTTTAAAGTACGCACTGCTCGTTTTTTTGCTTCATTTCAGGGTATATTTTGCTCATCTTTATCCGAAAAATTAGTGTTCTTTCCTCGTACATATTCTATAGGGATATACCTATTTCACTTTTATATAGGTGATAAGGTGTAAGTGGGGACACTCTATTTAACATAAAATTATTAGATTTTTAATTTTAAATTTGGCAATTTTCCTTTTTTTAGCTTCATTTGAGGGAATATTTTGCTCATCTTTAACAGAAAAATTAGTGTTCTTTCCTCGTACGTATTCTAAAGAGATATACCTATCCCACTTTTATATGGTAATAAAGTGTAAGTGAAGTCCCTGTAGGTGAGTAAAAAATTATTAAGATTAATTTTTTAAAGTTGACAATTTTCCTTTTTTTACCGTCATTTGAGGGAATATTTTGCTCATCTTTATCCGAAAAATTATTGTTCTTTCCTCGAATATATTTTATAGAGATATACCTATCCCACTTTCATATGGTGATAAACTGTAAGTGGAGACCATGTAGATGAATATAAAATTATTAGATTATTAATTTTAAAGCTGGCACTGGTCGTTTTTTAGCTTCATTTGAGGGAATATTTTGCTCATAGTTATCACAAAAATTAGCGTTCTTTCCTCGTAGGTATTCTATAGAGATGAACCTATCGCACGTTTATATGGTGATAAAGTGTTAGTGTTGACCCTGTAGATGAATATAAAATTATTAGATTATTAAAGTTGGCACTGCACGTTTTTCAGCTTTATTTGAGGTAATATTTTGCTGATCTTTACCCGAAAAATTAGTTTTCTTTCCTCGTACATATTTTATAGAGATATATATAGCCCACTTTAATTTCATGATAAACTGTAAGTGGGGACTCTGTAGATGAATATAAAATTATTAGATTATTAAATTTAATGTTCGCAATTTTCCTTTCTTTAGCTTCTTTGAGGGAATATATTGCTCATCTTTATCCGAAAAATTAGTGTTCTCTTTTCGTAATATTTTATAGGGACATACATATCCCACTTTTATATGGTGATAAGCTGTAAGTGGGGACCCTGTAGATGAATGTAAAATTATTAGATTATTAATTTTTAAAGTTGGCACTGGTCGTTTTTCAGCTTTATTTGAGGGATTATTTTGCTCATCTTTATCCCAAAAATTATTGTTCTTTCCTCGTACACATTTTATGGACATATACCTATCCCACTTTTGAATGGTGATAAAGTGTAAGTAAGGACCCTGTAGATTAATATAAAATTATTAGAATATTAATTTCAAAATTTGGCAATTTTCCTTTTTCTAGCTTCATTTGACGGAATAATTTGCTCATCTTTACCCGAGAAATTAGTGTTCTTTCCTCGTATATATTTTGTAGATATATATATAGCCCACTTTAATTTGATGATAAACTGTAAGTGGGGACTCTGTAGATGAATATAAAATTTTTAGTTTATTAAATTTAATGTTCGCAATTTTCCTTTCTTTAGCTTCTTTGAGGGAATATATTGCTCATCTTTATCCGAAAAATTAGTGTTCTTTCCTCGTAATATTTTATAGAGATATACATATCCCACTTTTATATGGTGATACACTGTAAATGGGGACCCTGTAGATGAAAATAACATTATCAGATTATTAATTTTAAAGCTGGCACTGGTCGTTTTTCAGCTCTATTTGAGGGAATATTTTGCTCATTTTTATCCGAAAAATTAGTGTTCTATCCTCGTACATATTTTATCGATATATATATTGCCCACTTTTATACGGTGATAAAGTGTAAATGGGGACTTTGTAGATGAATATAAAATTATTAATATTTAAAGTTGGCAGTGGTCGTTTTAAGCTTCATTTGAGGGAATATTTTGCTTATCTTTATCCGAAAAATTAAAGTTTCTTCCTCGTACATATTTTATAGAGATATATATATAGCCCACTTTCTTATGGTGTTAAACTGTAAGTGGAGACCCTGTAGATGAATGGAAAATTATTAGATTTTTAATTTTAAAGTTGGCACTGGTCGTTATTCAGCTTTTTTTGAGGGAATATTTTGCTCATTTTATCCGAAAAATTTGTGTTCTTTCCTCGTACATATTTCATAGAGATATATATATAGCTCGCTTTATATGGTGATAAAGTGTAAGTAGGAACCTGTAGATGAATATAAAATTATTAGATTATTAATTTTTAAAGTTGGCACTGGTCATTTTTGAGCTTCATTTGAGGGAATATTTTGCTCATCTTTATCGGAAAAATTTGTGTTCTTTCCTCGTCCATATTCTAAAGAGATATACCTATCCCACTTTTATATGGTGATAAAGTGTAAGTGAAGTCCCTCTAGGTGAATATAAAATTATTGGATTAAGTATTTTAAAGTTGGCAATTTTCCTTTTTTTAGCGTCATTTGCGGGAATATTTTTCTCATCTTTATCCGAAAAGATAGTGCTCTTTCCTCGAATATATTTTTTAGAGATATACCTATCCCACTTTTATATGGTGATAAACTGTAGGTGGAAACCCTGTAGATGAATATAAAATTATTAGATTATTAATTTTAAACTTGGCACTGGTCGTTTTTCAGCTTCATTTGAGGGAATATTTTGCTAATCTTTATCCGAAAAATTAGTGTTCTTTCACCGTAGGTATTCTATAGAGATATACCTATCGCACGTTTATATGGTGATAAAGTGTTAGTGTTGACCCTGTAGATGAATATAAAATTATTAGATTATTTTTAGATTATAGGGAATATTTTGCTCATCTTTATCTGAAAAGTTAGTGTTCTTTCCTCGAATATATTTGGTCTAGGAATTAATTCGTGTGGGTGGACAAGAGATGGCGCAACGAACGGAGCGTCCCACAGTTCCGTGTATCCACACATGTGTTGCAAACCCCTGTCATCGCGTATCGTTCGTAGTATAGGGCAGTGGATTAAAGCGTCAACAACACCATGTTGTAGTTAAGTGAACATGGCGCAATTTTTGCCTGATAAAGTGTTTTTGCGGGGTGTTTTGCTGCATTACTTTAACATGCAGAAAAGTGCGACTGAAAGTCATCGTATTTTGGTGGAAGTGTATGGTGACCATGCTCTAGCTGAGCGAACGTGTCAGAAGTGGTTTGCACGGTTTAGAAGTGGTGATTTCGGCTTGGCAGACCAAGAGCGAGATGGACAGCCAAAAAAATTTCAAGACGAAGAATTGACAGCATTGCTCGAGCAGGATTCGTGTCAAACGCAGCAACAACTTGCAGCAGCATTAGGCGTTGATCAAACAACAGTCTCCAAACGCTTGAAAGCCATGGGAATGATTCAAAAGATGTCACATTGGGTTCCACATGAATTGAAAGACAGAGACGTTGAAAGACGAAAAACCATTTGCGAATTGCTGCTTCAACGACATAGCAGAAAGGGGTTTCTGCATCGAATTATTACGGGTGATGAGAAGTGGATACATTACGAGAACCCTAAACGAAAAAAGGCCTGGGTGAAACCAGGTGAACCAGGTCCATCACAACCAAACCGAGATATTCACTGTGCAAAGGTTATGCTGTGCATATGGTGGGATATGAAAGGTGTGGTGTACTATGAGCTGCTGCAACCGGGTGAAACTATGAATGGAGAACGTTATCGACGACATTTAATGCGTTTGAAGCAAGCTCTGGCCAGAACACGACCAGAATGGGAGAACAGACATGATAAACTTATTGTTCAACATGATAACGCTCGCCCAGATGTCGCAAAACCGGTCAAAACCTATTTAAAAATGTCGGATGGGAAGTTTTACCCCACCCGCCGTATTCACCAGACGTTGCTCCTTCGGACTATTACTTGTTCGATTGCATGAACAACAAATTGATTGGACAGCGGTTTACTTCTTCAGAAGATATCGAAACATGGGTCTCTGACTGGATCGCTTCCAAGGATGAGGACTTCCTTCGCCACGGAATCCGTACATTGCCTGACAAATGGGCGAAAGTGGTGGTTAGCGATGGACAATATTTCTCTTAAGGTATTTATGTATTTTGTGTTTGTACTACAGCTTCAATGTGTGCGTACCAACCGCACGAATTAATTCCTAGACCAAATATTTTTTAGAGATATACCTATCCCACTCTTATATGGTGATAAACTGTAAGTGGAGACCCTGTAGATGAATATAAACTTATTAGATTATTAATTTTAAAGTTGGCACTGGTCGTTTTTAAGCTTCATTTGTGGGAATATTTTGCTCATCTCTATCCGAAAAATTAGTGTTCTTTCCTCGTAGGTATTCTATAGAGATATACCTATCGCACGTTTATGTGGTGATAAAGTGTAAGTGGTGCCCCTGTAGATGAATATAAATTTATTAGATTATTAAAGTTGGTACTGCACGTTTTTCCGCTTTATTTGATAAAATATTTTGCTCATCTTTATCGGAAAAATTGGTGTTCTTTCCTCGTACATATTTTATAGAGATATATATAGCCCACTTTTATATGGTTATAATGTGTGAGTGGGGGACCCTGTAGATGAATATAAAATTATTAGATTATTAATTTTAAAGTTGGCACTGGTCGTTTTTAAGCTTCATTTGTGGGAATATTTTGCTCATCTCTATCCGAAAAATTAGTGTTCTTTCCTCGTAGGAATTCTATAGAGATATACCTATCGCACGTTTATATGGTGATAAAGTGTAAGTGGTGCCCCTGTAGATGAATATAAATCTATTAGATTATTAAAGTTGGTACTGCACGTTTTTCCGCTTTATTTGATAAAATATTTTGCTCATCTTTATCCGAAAAATTAGTGTTCTTTCCCCGTACATATTTTATAGGGATATATAACCCACTTTTATATCGTAATAAAGTGTAAGTGGGGACCCTGTAGATGAATATAAAATTATTAGTTTATTTATTTTAAAGCTGGCAATTTTCCTTTTTTTTAGCTTCATTTGAGGGAATATTTTGCTCACCTTCATCCGAAACATTAGTGTTTTTTTCTCGTATATATTTTATACAGATATACCTATCCCACTTTTATATGGAGATAAACAGTAACTGGGCGTTTAGATGAATCTAAAATCATAAGATTATTCATTTTAAAGATGGCACTGGTCGTTTTTCAGCTTTATTTGAGGGAATATTTTGCTCATCTTTATGCGAAAAATTGGTGTTCTTTCCTCGTACATATTTTATGGAGATATACCAATCCCACTTTAATATGGTGGTAATGTGTAAGTAGGGACCCTGTAGATGAATATAAAATTATTCGATTATTAATTTTAAAGTTGGCAATTTTTTTAGCTTCATTTGAGGGAATATTTTGCTCAGCTTTATCCGAAAAATTATTGTTCCTTCCTCGTATATATTGTATAGAGATATACTTATCCCAATTTTATATGGTGATAAAGTGTAAGTGGAGGCCCTGTAGATGAATGTAAAATTATTAGATTATTAATTTTAACGTTGGTACTGGTCGTTTTTCAGCTTTATTTGAGGGAATATATTGCTCATCTTTACCCGAAAAATTAGTGTTTTTCCTCGTACATATTTTATAGAGATATACCTATCCCACTTTTATATGGTGATAAAGTGTAAGTAAGGACCCTGTACACTAATATAATATTATTACATTATTAATTTCAAAGTTGGCAATTTTCCTTTTTTTAGCTTCATGTGAGGGAATGTTTTGCTCATCTTTATCCGAAAAATTAGTGTTCTTTTCTCGTACATATTTTATACAGATATATATAGCCCACTTTTATATGGTGATAAACTGTAAGTTGGGACCCTGTAGATGAATCTAAAATCATAAGATTATTCATTTTAAAGTTGGCACTGGTCGTTTTTCAGCTTTATTTGTGGGAATATTTTGCTCATCTTTATCCGAAAAATTAGTGTTCTTTCCTCGTACATATTTTATACAGATATATATAGCCCACTTTTATATGGTGATAAACTGTAAGTGAGCGTTTAGATGAATGTAAAATTATTAGATTATTAATTTTAAAGTTGGCACTGGTCGTTTTTCGGCTTTATTTGAGGGATTATTTTGCTCATCTTTATCCCAAAAATTATTGTTCTTTCCTCGTACACATTTTATGGACATATACCTATCCCACTTTTGAATGGTGATAAAGTGTAAGTAAGGACCCTGTAGGTTAATATAAAATTATTAGAATATTAATTTCAAAATTTGGCAATTTTCCTTTTTCTAGCTTCATTTGACGGAATAATTTGCTCATCTTTACCCGAGAAATTAGTGTTCTTTCCTCGTATATATTTTGTAGATATATATATAGCCCACTTTAATTTGATGATAAACTGTAAGTGGGGACTCTGTAGATGAATATAAAATTTTTAGATTATTAAATTTAATGTTCGCAATTTTCCTTTCTTTAGCTTCTTTGAGGGAATATATTGCTCATCTTTATCCGAAAAATTAGTGTTCTTTCCTCGTAATATTTTATAGAGATATACATATCCCACTTTTATATGGTGATACACTGTAAATGGGGACCCTGTAGATGAAAATAACATTATCAGATTATTAATTTTAAAGCTGGCACTGGTCGTTTTTCAGCTCTATTTGAGGGAATATTTTGCTCATTTTTATCCGAAAAATTAGTGTTCTATCCTCGTACATATTTTATCGATATATATATTGCCCACTTTTATACGGTGATAAAGTGTAAATGGGGACTTTGTAGATGAATATAAAATTATTAATATTTAAAGTTGGCAGTGGTCGTTTTAAGCTTCATTTGAGGGAATATTTTGCTTATCTTTATCCGAAAAATTAAAGTTTCTTCCTCGTACATATTTTATAGAGATATTTATATAGCCCACTTTCTTATGGTGATAAACTGTAAGTGGAGACCCTGTAGATGAATGGAAAATTATTAGATTTTTAATTTTAAAGTTGGCACTGGTCGTTATTCAGCTTTTTTTGAGGGAATATTTTGCTCATTTTATCCGAAAAATTTGTGTTCTTTCCTCGTACATATTTCATAGAGATATATATATAGCTCGCTTTATATGGTGATAAAGTGTAAGTAGGAACCTGTAGATGAATATAAAATTATTAGATTATTAATTTTTAAAGTTGGCACTGGTCATTTTTGAGCTTCATTTGAGGGAATATTTTGCTCATCTTTATCGGAAAAATTTGTGTTCTTTCCTCGTCCATATTCTAAAGAGATATACCTATCCCACTTTTATATGGTGATAAAGTGTAAGTGAAGTCCCTCTAGGTGAATATAAAATTATTGGATTAAGTATTTTAAAGTTGGCAATTTTCCTTTTTTTAGCGTCATTTGCGGGAATATTTTTCTCATCTTTATCCGAAAAGATAGTGCTCTTTCCTCGAATATATTTTTTAGAGATATACCTATCCCACTTTTATATGGTGATAAACTGTAGGTGGAAACCCTGTAGATGAATATAAAATTATTAGATTATTAATTTTAAACTTGGCACTGGTCGTTTTTCAGCTTCATTTGAGGGACTATTTTGCTAATCTTTATCCGAAAAATTAGTGTTCTTTCACCGTAGGTATTCTATAGAGATATACCTATCGCACGTTTACATGGTGATAAAGTGTTAGTGTTGACCCTGTAGATGAATATAAAATTATTAGATTATTTTTAGATTATAGGGAATATTTTGCTCATCTTTATCCGAAAAGTTAGTGTTCTTTCCTCGAATATATTTGGTCTAGGAATTAATTCGTGTGGGTGGACAAGAGATGGCGCAACGAACGGAGCGTCCCACAGTTCCGTGTATCCACACATGTGTTGCAAACCCCTGTCATCGCGTATCGTTCGTAGTATAGAGCAGTTGATTAAAGCGTCAACAACACCATGTTGTAGTTAAGTGAACATGGCGCAATTTTTGCCTGATAAAGTGTTTTTGCGGGGTGTTTTGCTGCATTACTTTAACATGCAGAAAAGTGCGACTGAAAGTCATCGTATTTTGGTGGAAGTGTATGGTGACCATGCTCTAGCTGAGCGAACGTGTCAGAAGTGGTTTGCACGGTTTAGAAGTGGTGATTTCGGCTTGGCAGACCAAGAGCGAGATGGACAGCCAAAAAAATTTCAAGACGAAGAATTGACAGCATTGCTCGAGCAGGATTCGTGTCAAACGCAGCAACAACTTGCAGCAGCATTAGGCGTTGATCAAACAACAGTCTCCAAACGCTTGAAAGCCATGGGAATGATTCAAAAGATGTCACATTGGGTTCCACATGAATTGAAAGACAGAGACGTTGAAAGACGAAAAACCATTTGCGAATTGCTGCTTCAACGACATAGCAGAAAGGGGTTTCTGCATCGAATTATTACGGGTGATGAGAAGTGGATACATTACGAGAACCCTAAACGAAAAAAGGCCTGGGTGAAACCAGGTGAACCAGGTCCATCACAACCAAACCGAGATATTCACTGTGCAAAGGTTATGCTGTGCATATGGTGGGATATGAAAGGTGTGGTGTACTATGAGCTGCTGCAACCGGGTGAAACTATGAATGGAGAACGTTATCGACGACATTTAATGCGTTTGAAGCAAACTCTGGCCAGAACACGACCAGAATGGGAGAACAGACATGATAAACTTATTGTTCAACATGATAACGCTCGCCCACATGTCGCAAAACCGGTCAAAACCTATTTAAAAAATGTCGGATGGGAAGTTTTACCCCACCCGCCGTATTCACCAGACGTTGCTCCTTCGGACTACTACTTGTTCGATTGCATGAACAACAAATTGATTGGACAGCGGTTTACTTCTTCAGAAGATATCGAAACATGGGTCTCTGACTGGATCGCTTCCAAGGATGAGGACTTCCTTCGCCATGGAATCCGTACATTGCCTGACAGATGGGCGAAAGTAGTGGTTAGCGATGGACAATATTTCTCTTAAGGCATTTATGTATTTTGTGTTTGTACTACAGCTTCAATGTGTGCGTACCAACCGCACGAATTAATTCCTAGACCAAATATTTTTAGAGATATACCTATCCCACTTTTATATGGTGATAAACTGTAAGTGGAGACCCTGTAGATGAATATAAAATTATTAGATTATTAATTTTAAAGTTGGCACTGGTCGTTTTTAAGCTTCATTTGTGTCAATATTTTGCTAATCTCTATCCGAAAAATTAGTGTTCTTTCCTCGTAGGTATTCTATAGAGATATAATTATCGCACGTTTATATGGTGATAAAGTGCAAGTGGTGCCCCTGTAGATGAATATAAATTTATTAGATTATTAAAGTTGGTACTGCACGTTTTTCCGCTTTATTTGATAAAATATTTTGCTCATCTTTATCGGAAAAATTGGTGTTCTTTCCTCGTACATATTTTATAGAGATATATATAGCCCACTTTTATATGGTTATAATGTGTGAGTGGGGGACCCTGTACATGAATAAAAAATTATTAGATTATTAATTTTAAAGCTGGCACTGGTCGTTTCTCATCTTCATTTGAAAGAATATTTTCTCATCTTTATCCGAAAAATTAGTGTTCTTTCCCCGTACATATTTTATAGGGATATATATAACCCACTTTTATATGGTAATAAAGTGTAAGTGGGGACCCTGTAGATGAATATAAAATTATTAGTTTATTTATTTTAAAGTTGGCAATTTTCCTGTTTTTTAGCTTCATTTGAGGGAATATTTTGCTCACCTTTATCCGAAATATTAGTGTTTTTTTCTCGTATATATTTTATACAGATATACCTATCCCACTTTTATATGGAGATAAACAGTAACTGGGCGTTTAGATGAATCTAAATTCATAAGATTATTCATTTTAAAGTTGGCACTGGTCGTTTTTCAGCTTTATTTGAGGCAATATTTTGCTCATCTTTATGCGAAAAATTGGTGTTCTTTCCTCGTACATATTTTATGGAGATATACCAATCCCACTCTAATATGGTGGTAATGTGTAAGTAGGGACCCTGTAGATGAATATAAAATTATTCGATTATTAATTTTAAAGTTGGCAATTTTTTTTAGCTTCATTTGAGGGAATATTTTGCTCAGCTTTATCCGAAAAATTATTGTTCTTTCCTCGTATATATTTTATAGAGATATACTTATCCCAATTTTATATGGTGATAAACTGTAAGTGGAGGCCCTGTAGATGAATGTAAAATTATTAGATTATTAATTTTAACGTTGGTACTGGTCGTTTTTCAGCTTTATTTGAGGGAATATATTGCTCATCTTTACCCGAAAAATTAGTGTTTTTCCTCGTACATATTTTATAGAGATATACCTATCCCACTTTTATATGGTGATAAAGTGTAAGTAAGGACCCTGTACACTAATATAAAATTATTACATTATTAATTTCAAAGTTGGCAATTTTCCTTTTTTTAGCTTCATGTGAGGGAATGTTTTGCTCATCTTTATCCGAAAAATTAGTGTTCTTTTCTCGTACATATTTTATACAGATATATATAGCACACTTTTATATGGTGATAAGCTGTTAGTTGGGACCCTGTAGATGAATGTAAAATTATTAGATTATTAATTTTAAAATTGGCACAGGTCGTTTTTCAGCTTTATTTGAGGAAATATTTTGCTCATCTTTATCCGAAAAATTAGTGTTATTTCTCGTACATAATTTATAGAGAAATATATATCCCACCCTTATATGGTGATACACTGTAAGTGGGAACTCTGTAGATGAATGTAAAGTTTTTCGGTTATTAATTCTAAAGTTGGCACTGGTCGATTTGCAGCTTTATTTGAGGGAATATATTGCTCATCTTTATCCGAAAAACTTGTGTTCTTTCCTCGTACATATTTTATACAGATATATATATAGCCCACTTTTATATGGTGATAAACTGTATGTTGGGACCATGTAGATGAATCTAAAGTCATAAGATTATTCATTTTAAAGTTGGCACTGGTAGTTTTTCAGCTTTATTTGTGGGAATATTTTGCTCATCTTTATCCGAAAAATTAGTGTTCTTTCCTCGTACATATTTTATACAGATATATATAGCCCACTTTTATATGGTGATAAACTGTAAGTGAGCGTTTAGATGAATGTAAAATTATTAGATTATTAATTTTAAAGTTGGCAGTAGTCGTTTTTCAGCTTTATTTGAGGGAACATTTTCCTCATCTTTATCCGAAAAATTAGTGTTTTTTCCTCGTACATATTTTATGGAGATATACCTATCACACTTTTATATGGTGATAATGTGTAATTGGGGACACTGTAGATGAATACAAAATTACTAGATTATTAATTTCAAAATAGGTAATTTTCCTTTCTTTAGCTTAATTTGAGGCAATATTTTGCTCGTCTTTATCCGAAAATTTACTGTTCTTTCCTCGTATATATTTTATAGAGATATACCTATCCCAATTTTATATGGTGATAAACTGTAAGTGGAGGCCCTGTAGATGAATGTAAAATTATTAGATTATTAATTTTAAAGTTGGCATTGGTCGTTTTTCAGCTTTATTTGAGGGAGAAGTTTGCTCATCTTTATCCTAAAAATTACTGTTTTTCTTCGTACATATTTTATAGAGATATACCTATCCCACTTTTATATGGTGATAAAGTGTAAGTAAGGACCCTGTAGACTAATATAAACTTATTGGATTATTAATTTCAAAGTTGGCAATTTTCCTTTTTTAGCTTCATTTGAGGGAATGTTTTGCTCATCTTTACCCGAAAAATTTGTGTTCGTTCCTCGTACATATTTTATAGAGAGATATATAGCCCACTCTTATATGGTAATAAACTGTAAGTGGGGACCCTGTAGATGAATATAAAATTATTAGATTATTAATTTTAATGTTGGCAATTTTCCTTTTTTTAGATTCAATTGAGGGAATATTTTGCTCATCTTTATCCGAAAAATTAGTGTTCTTTTCTCGTACATATTTTATACAGATATATATAGCCCACTTTTATGTGGTGATAAACTGTAAGTTGGGGCCCTGTACATGAATTTAAAATTATTAGATTATTAGTTTTAAAGTTGGCACTGGTCGTTCTTCAGTTTTATTTGAGGGAAAATTTTGCTCATCTTTATCCGAAAAAATAGTGTTCTTTCCTCGTACATATTTTATAGTGATATATATAGCCCGCTTTTATAAGGTGATGGAGTGTAAGTGGGGACTCTGTAGATGAATATAAAATTATTAGATTATTACTTTCAAAGTTGGCAATTTTCCTTTTTTAGCTTCATTTGAGAGAATATTTTGCTCATCTTTATCCGAAAAATTACTATTCTTTCCTCGTACATATTTTATAGAGATATATATAGCCCACTTTTATATGGTGGTAAAGTGTAAGTGGGGACCCTTTAGATGAATATAAAATTATTAATTTTTAAATTTGTCACTGGTCGTTTTTCAGCTTCATTTGAGGGAATATTTTGCTTATCTTTATCCGAAAAATTAGTGTTCTTTCCTCGTACATATTTTATAGAGATATACATATCTCACATTTATATGGTGATAAACTGTAAGTGGAGTCCCGGTAGATGGACATAAAATTATTAGATTATTAATTTTAAAGCTGGTACTGGTCGTTTTTCAGCTTCATTTGAGGGAATATTTTGCTCATGTTTATCCGAAAAATTAGTGTTCCCTCTTCGTACATATTCTATAGGGATATACCTATCCCACTTTTATACAGGTGATAAGGTGTAAGTAGGAACACTCTAGATGAACATAAAATTATTAGATTATTAATTTTAAAGTTGGCAATTTTCCTTTTTTAGCTTCATTTGAGGGAGTATTTTGCTCATCTTTAACCGAAAAATTAGTGTTCTTTCCCCGTACATATTTTTATATATATATATATATATAGCCCACCTTTTTATGGTGATACACTGTAAATGGGGACCCTGTAGATGAAAATAACATTATCAGATTATAAATTTTAAAGTTGGCACTGGTCGTTTTTCAGCTTTATTTGAGGGAATATTTTGCTCCTTTTTATCCGAAAAATTAGTCTTTTCTTCACGTATATATTTTATAGAGATATACCTATCCCACTTTTGTATGGAGATAAACTGTAAGTGGGCCTTTAGATGAATGCAAAATTATTAGATTATTAATTTTTGAAGTTGGCACTGGTCGTTTTCCAGCTTTATTTGAGGGAATATTTTGCTCATCTTTATCCGAAATATTAGTGTTCTTTCCTCGTTCATAATTTATGGAGATATACCTATCCCACTTTTATATGGTGATAAAGTGTAAGTGAGGACCCTGTAGATGAATATAAAATTATTAGATTATTAATTTTAAAGTTGGCAATTTTCCTTTTTTTAGCTTCATTTGAGGGAATTTTTTCGTCATCTTTATCCGAAAAATTTGTGTTCTTTCATCGTACATATTTTATAGAGATATATATAGCCCACCCTAATATGATGATAAAGTGTAAGTGGGGACTCTGTAGATGAATATAAAATTATTAGATTATTAAATTTAATGTTGGCAATTTTCATTTTTTTATCTACATTTTAGGGAATATTTTGCTAATCTTTAACCGAAAAATTACTATTCTTTCCTCGTACATATTTTATAGAGATATAAATAGCCCACTTATATATGGTGATAAAGTGTAAGTGGGGACCCTATAGATGAATATAAAATTATTAATTATTAAAGTTGGCACTGGTCGTTTTTCAGCTTTATTTGACGGAATATTTTGCACATTTTTATCCGAAAAATTGTTCTTTCCTCGTTCATATTTTATAGAGATATATATAGCCCACTTTTATATGGTGATAAAGTGTAAGTGGGGACCCTGAAGATGAATATAAAATTATTAATTTTTAAAGTTGGCACTGGTCTTTTTTCAGCTACATTTGAGGGAATATTTTGCTCATCTTTATCCGATAAATTAGTGTTCTTTTCTAGTACATATTTTATGGAGATATACTTATCCCACTTTTATATGATGATAAAGTGTACGTGGGGACCCTGTAGATGAATATAAAATTATTAGATTATTAATTTTAAAGTTGGCACTGTTTGTTTTTCACCTTCATTTGAGGGAACATTTTGCTCATCTTTATCAGAAAAATTAGTGTTCTTTCCTCGTAGGTATTCTATAGAGATGTACCTATCTCACGTTTATATGGTGATAAAGTGTTAGTTGTGACCCTGTAGATGAATATAAAATTATTAGATTATTAAAGTTGGCACTGCACGTTTTTCAGCTTTATTTGAGGGAATATTTTGCTCATCTTTATCCGAAAAATTAGTGTTCTTTCCTCGTACTTATTTAAAAGAGATATATATAGCCCAGTTTAATATGATGATAAAGTGTAAGTGGGGACTCTGTAGATGAATATAAAATTATTAAATTGTTACATTTAATGTTCGCAATTTTCTTTTCTTTGCTTCATTTCAGGGAATATTTTGCTCATCTTTATCCGAAAAGCTAGTGTTCTTTCGTCGTAATGTTTTATAGAGATATACATATCCTACTTTTATATGGTGATAAGCTGTAAGTGGGACCCTGTAGATGAATGTAAAATTATTAGATTATTAATTTTTAAAGTTGGCACTGGTCGTTTTTCAGCTTTATTTGAGGGAATATTTTGCTCATCTTTATCCCAAAAATTACTGTTCTTTATTCGTACATATTTTATGGAGATATACATATCCCACTTTTGTATGGTGATAAAGTGTAAGTAAGGACCCTGTAGATTAATATAAAATTATTAGATTATTAATTTCAAAGTTGGCAATTTTCTTTTTTTAGCTTGACTTGAGGGAATATTTTACTCATCTTTACCCGAAAAATTACTTTTCTTTCCTCGTATATATTTTATAGAGATATATAGAGCCCACTTTTATCTGGTGATAAAAAGTAAGTGGGGACCCTGTAGACGAAATAAAATTGTTACATTATTAATTTTAAAGTTGGCACTGGTCGTTCTTCTGTTTTATTTGAGGGAAAATTTTTCTCATCTTTATCCGAAAAATTAGTGTTCTTCTCTCGTACATATTTTATAGAGATATACCTATCCAACTTTTATATGCTGATAAACTGTAAGTGGAGACCCTGTAGATGAATATAAACTTATTAGATTATTAAAGTTGGCACTGCACGTCTTTCAGCTTTATTTGAGGGAATATTTTGCTCATGTTTATCCGAAAAATTAGTGTTCTTTCCTCGTACATATTCTATAGAGATATACCTATCCCACTTTTATATGGTTATAATGTGTGAGTGGGGGACCCTGTAGATGAATAAAAAATTATTAGATTATTAATTTTAAAGTTGGCACTGGTCGTTTTTAAGCTTCATTTGTGGGAATATTTTGCTCATCTCTATCCGAAAAGTTAGTGTTCTTTCCTCGTAGGTATTCTATAGAGATATACCTATCGCACGTTTATATGGTGATAAAGTGTAAGTGGTGCCCCTGTAGATGAATATAAATTTATTAGATTATTAAAGTTGGTACTGCACGTTTTTCAGCTATATTTGATAAAATATTTTGCTCATCTTTATCGGAAAAATTGGTGTTCTTTCCTCGTACATATTTTATAGAGATATATATAGCCCACTTTTATATGGTTATAATGTGTGAGTGGGGGACCCTGTAGATGAATAAAAAATTATTAGATTATTAATTTTAAAGTTGGCACTGGTCGTTTTTAAGCTTCATTTGTGGGAATATTTTGCTAATCTCTATCCGAAAAATTAGTGTTCTTTCCTCGTAGGTATTCTATAGAGATATACCTATCGCACGTTTATATGGTGATAAAGTGTAAGTGGTGCCCCTGTAGATGAATATAAATTTATTAGATTATTAAAGTTGGTACTGCACGTTTTTCAGCTTTATTTGATAAAATATTTTGCTCATCTTTATCCGAAAAATTAGTGTTCTTTCCTCGTAATATTTTATAGAGATATACATATCCCACTTTTATATGGTGATACACTGTAAATGGGGACCCTGTAGATGAAAATAACATTATCAGATTATTAATTTTAAAGCTGGCACTGGTCGTTTTTCAGCCCTATTTGAGGGAATATTTTGCTCATTTTTATCCGAAAAATTAGTGTTCTATCCTCGTACATATTTTATCGATATATATATTGCCCACTTTTATACGGTGATAAAGTGTAAATGAGGACTTTGTAGATGAATATAAAATTATTAATATTTAAAGTTGGCAGTGGTCGTTTTAAGCTTCATTTGAGGGAATATTTTGCTTATCTTTATCCGAAAAATTAAAGTTTCTTCCTCGCACATATTTTATAGAGATATATATATAGCCCACTTTCTTATGGTGATAAACTGTAAGTGGAGATCCTGTAGATGAATGGAAAATTATTAGATTTTTAATTTTAAAGTTGGCACTGGTCGTTATTTAGCTTTTTTGAGGGAATATTTTGCTCATTTTATCCGAAAAATTTGTGTTCTTTCCTCGTACATATTTCATAGAGATATATATATAGCTCGCTTTATATGGTGATAAAGTGTAAGTAGGAACCTGTAGATGAATATAAAATTATTAGATTATTAATTTTTAAAGTTGGCACTGGTCATTTTTGAGCTTCATTTGAGGGAATATTTTGCTCATCTTTATCGGAAAAATTTGTTCTTTCCTCGTCCATATTCTAAAGAGATATACCTATCCCACTTCTATATGGTGATAAAGTGTAAGTGAAGTCCCTGTAGGTGAATATAAAATTATTGGATTAAGTATTTTAAAGTTGGCAATTTTCCTTTTTTTAGCGTCATTTGCGGGAATATTTTTCTCATCTTTATCCGAAAAGATAGTGCTCTTTCCTCGAATATATTTTTTAGAGATATACCTATCCCACTTTTATATTTTGATAAACTGTAGGTGGAAACCCTGTAGATGAATATAAAATTATTAGATTATTAATTTTAAACTTGGCACTGGTCGTTTTTCAGCTTGATTTGAGGGAATATTTTGCTAATCTTTATCCGAAAAATTAGTGTTCTTTCACCGTAGTTATTCTATAGAGATATACCTATCGCACGTTTGTATGGTGATAAAGTGTTTGTGTTGACCCTGTAGATGAATATAAAATTATTAGATTATTTTTAGATTATAGGGAATATTTTGCTCATCTTTATCCGAAAAGTTAGTGTTCTTTCCTCGAATATATTTGGTCTAGGAATTAATTCGTGTGGGTGGACAAGAGATGGCGCAACGAACGGAGCGTCCCACAGTTCCGTGTATCCACACATGTGTTGCAAACCCCTGTCATCGCGTATCGTTCGTAGTATAGGGCAGTGGATTAAAGCGTCAACAACACCATGTTGTAGTTAAGTGAACATGGCGCAATTTTTGCTTGATAAAGTGTTTTTGCGGGGTGTTTTGCTGCATTACTTTAACATGCAGAAAAGTGCGACTGAAAGTCATCGTATTTTGGTGGAAATGTATGGTGACCATGCTCTAGCTGAGCGAACGTGTCAGAAGTGGTTTGCACGGTTTAGAAGTGGTGATTTCGGCTTGGCAAACCAAGAGCGAGATGGACAGCCAAAAAAATTTCAAGACGAAGAATTGACAGCATTGCTCGAGCAGGATTCGTGTCAAACGCAGCAACAACTTGCAGCAGCATTAGGCGTTGATCAAACAACAGTCTCCAAACGCTTGAAAGCCATGGGAATGATTCAAAAGATGTCACATTGGGTTCCACATGAATTGAAAGACAGAGACGTTGAAAGACGAAAAACCATTTGCGAATTGCTGCTTCAACGACATAGCAGAAAGGGGTTTCTGCATCGAATTATTACGGGTGATGAGAAGTGGATACATTACGAGAACCCTAAACGAAAAAAGGCCTGGGTGAAACCAGGTGAACCAGGTCCATCACAACCAAACCGAGATATTCACTGTGCAAAGGTTATGCTGTGCATATGGTGGGATATGAAAGGTGTGGTGTACTATGAGCTGCTGCAACCGGGTGAAACTATGAATAGAGAACGTTATCGACGACATTTAATGCGTTTGAAGCAAGCTCTGGCCAGAACACGACCAGAATGGGAGAACAGACATGATAAACTTATTGTTCAACATGATAACGCTCGCAACATGTCGCAAAACCGGTCAAAACCAATTTAAAAAATGTCGGATGGGAAGTTTTACCCCACCCGCCCTATTCACCGGACGTTGCTCCTTCGGACTACTACTTGTTCGATTGCATGAACAACAAATTGATTGGACAGCGGTTTACTTCTTCAGAAGATATCGAAACATGGGTCTCTGACTGGATCGCTTCCAAGGATGAGGACTTCCTTCGCCACGGAATCCGTACATTGCCTGACAGATGGGCGAAAGTGGTGGTTAGCGATGGACAATATTTTTCTTAAGGTATTTATGTATTTTGTGTTTGTACTACAGCTTCAATGTGTGCGTACCAACCGCACGAATTAATTCCTAGACCAAATATTTTTTAGAGATATACCTACCCCACTTTTATATGGTGATAAACTGTAAGTGGAGACCCTGTAGATGAATATAAAATTATTAGGTTATTAATTTTAAAGTTGGCACTGGTCGTTTTTAAGCTTCATTTGTGGGAATATTTTGCTCATCTCTATCCGAAAAATTAGTGTTCTTTCCTCGTAGGTATTCTATAGAGATATACCTATCGCACGTTTATATGGTGATAAAGTGTAAGTGGTGCCCCTGTAGATGAATATAAATTTATTAGATTATTAAAGTTGGTACTGCACGTTTTTCCGCTTTATTTGATAAAATATTTTGCTCATCTTTATCGGAAAAATTGGTGTTCTTTCCTCGTACATATTTTATAGAGATATATATAGCCCACTTTTTTATGGTTATAATGTGTGAGTGGGGGACCCTGTAGATGAATAAAAAATTATTAGATTATTAATTTTAAAGTTGGCACTGGTCGTTTTTCAGCTTCATTTGAAAGAATATTTTCTCATCTTTATCCGAAAAATTAGTGTTCTTTCCCCGTACATATTTTATAGGGATATATATAACCCACTTTTATATGGTAATAAAGTGTAAGTGGGGACCCTGTAGATGAATATAAAATTATTAGTTTATTTATTTTAAAGTTGGCAATTTTCCTATTTTTTAGCTTCATTTGAGGGAATATTTTGCTCACCTTTATCCGAAACATTAGTGTTTTTTTCTCGTATATATTTTATACAGATATACCTATCCCACTTTTATATGGAGATAAACAGTAACTGGGCGTTTAGATGAATCTAAATTCATAAGATTATTCATTTTAAAGTTGGCACTGGTCGTTTTTCAGCTTTATTTGAGGGAATATTTTGCTCATCTTTATGCGAAAAATTGGTGTTCTTTCCTCGTACATATTTTATGGAGATACACCAATCCCACTTTAATATGGTGGTAATGTGTAAGTAGGGACCCTGTAGATGAATATAAAATTATTCGATTATTAATTTTAAAGTTGGCAATTTTTTTAGCTTCATTTGAGGGAATATTTTGCTCAGCTTTATCCGAAAAATTATTGTTCTTTCCTCGTATATATTTTATAGAGATATACTTATCCCAATTTAAATGGTGATAAACTGTAAGTGGAGGCCCTGTAGATGAATGTAAAATTATTAGATTATTAATTTTAACGTTGGTACTGGTCGTTTTTCAGCTTTATTTGAGGGAATATATTGCTCATCTTTACCCGAAAAATTAGTGTTTTTCCTCGTACATATTTTATAGAGATATGCCTATCCAACTTTTATATGGTGATAAAGTGTAAGTAAGGACCCTGTACACTAATATAAAATTATTACATTATTAATTTCAAAGTTGGCAATTTTCCTTCTTTTAGCTTCATGTGAGGGAATGCTTTGCTCATCTTTATCCGAAAAATTAGTGTTCTTTTCTCGTACATATTTTATACAGATATATATAGCACACTTTTATATGGTGATAAGCTGTTAGTTGGGACCCTGTAGATGAATGTAAAATTATTAGATTATTAATTTTAAAATTGGCACAGGTCGTTTTTCAGCTTTATTTGAGGAAATATTTTGCTCATCTTTATCCGAAAAATTAGTGTTGTTTCTCGTACATAATTTATAGAGAAATATATATCCCACCCTTATATGGTGATACACTGTAAGTGGGAACTCTGTAGATGAATGTAAAGTTTTTCGGTTATTAATTCTAAAGTTGGCACTGGTCGATTTGCAGCTTTATTTGAGGGAATATATTGCTCATCTTTATCCGAAAAATTAGTGTTCTTTCCTCGTACATATTTTATACAGATATATATAGCCCACTTTTATATGGTGATAAACTGTAAGTTGGGACCCTGTAGATGAATCTAAAATCATAAGATTATTCATTTTAAAGTTGGCACTGGTCGTTTTTCAGCTTTATTTGTGGGAATATTTTGCTCATCTTTATCCGAAAAATTAGTGTTCTTTCGTCGTAATATTTTATAGAGATATACATATCCTACTTTTATATGGTGATAAGCTGTAAGTGGGACCCTGTAGATGAATGTAAAATTATTAGATTATTAATTTTTAAAGTTTGCACTGGTCGTTTTTCAGCTTTATTTGAGGGAATATTTTGCTCATCTTTATCCCAAAAATTACTGTTCTTTATTCGTACATATTTTATGGAGATATACATATCCCACTTTTGTATGGTGATAAAGTGTAAGTAAGGACCCTGTAGATTAATATAAAATTATTAGATTATTAATTTCAAAGTTGAGAATTTTCTTTTTTTAGCTTGACTTGAGGGAATATTTTACTCATCTTTACCCGAAAAATTACTTTTCTTTCCTCGTATATATTTTATAGAGATATATAGAGCCCACTTTTATCTGGTGATAAAGAGTAAGTGGGGACCCTGTAGACGAAATAAAATTGTTACATTATTAATTTTAAAGTTGGCACTGGTCGTTCTTCACTTTTATTTGAGGGAAAATTTTTCTTATCTTTATCCGAAAAATTAGTGTTCTTCCCTCGTACATATTTTATAGAGATATACCTATCCCACTTTTATATGCTGATAAACTGTAAGTGGAGACCCTGTAGATGAATATAAAATTATTAGATTATTAAAGTTGGCACTGCACGTCTTTCAGCTTTATTTGAGGGAATATTTTGCTCATGTTTATCCGAAAAATTAGTGTTCTTTCCTCGTACATATTCTATAGAGATATACCTATCCCACTTTTATGTGGTTATAATGTGTGAGTGGGGGACCCTGTAGATGAATAAAAAATTATTAGATTATTAATTTTAAAGTTGGCACTGGTCGTTTTTAAGCTTCATTTGTGGGGATATTTTGCTCATCTCTATCCGAAAAATTAGTGTTCTTTTCTCGTAGGTATTCTATAGAGATATACCTATCGCACGTTTATATGGTGATAAAGTGTAAGTGGTGCCCCTGTAGATGAATATAAATTTATTAGATTATTAAAGTTGGTACTGCACGTTTTTCAGCTTTATTTGATAAAATATTTTGCTCATCTTTATCGGAAAAATTGGTGTTCTTTCCTCGTACATATTTTATAGAGATATATATAGCCCACTTTTATATGGTTATAATGTGTGAGTGGGGGACCCTGTAGATGAATAAAAAATTATAAGATTATTAATTTTAAAGTTGGCACTGGTCGTTTTTCAGCTTCATTTGAAAGAATATTTGCTAATCTTTAACCGAAAAATTAGTGTTCTTTCCCCGTACATATTTTATAGGGATATATATAACCCACTTTTATATGGTAATAAAGTGTAAGTGGGGACCCTGTAGATGAATATAAAATTATTAGTTTATTTATTTTAAAGTTGGCAATTTTCCTATTTTTTAGCTTCATTTGAGGGAATATTTTGCTCACCTTTATCCGAAACATTAGTTTTTTTTCTCGTATATATTTTATACCGATATACCTATCCCACTTTTATATGGAGATAAACAGTAACTGGGCGTTTGGATGAATCAAAAATCATTCATAAAATCTAAAATCATTATTCATTTTAAAGTTGGCACTGGTCGTTTTTCAGCTTTATTTGAGGGAATATTTTGCTCATCTTTATGGGAAAAATTGGTGTTCTTTCCTCGTACATATTTTATGGAGATATACCAATCCCACTTTAATATGGTGGTAATGTGTAAGTAGGGACCCTGTAGATGAATATAAAATTATTCGATTATTAATTTTAAAGTTGGCAATTTTTTTTAGCTTCATTTGTGTGAATATTTTGCTCAGCTTTATCCGAAAAATTATTGTTCTTTCCTCGTATATATTTTATAGAGATATACTTATCCCAATTTTATATGGTGATAAACTGTAAGTGGAGGCCCTGTAGATGAATGTAAAATTATTAGATTATTAATTTTAACGTTGGTACTGGTCGTTTTTCAGCTTTATTTGAGGGAATATATTGCTCATCTTTACCCGAAAAATTAGTGTTTTTCCTCGTACATATTTTATGGAGATATACCTGTCCGACTTTTATATGGTGATAATGTGTAATTGGGGACACTGTAGATGAATACAAAATTACTAGATTATTAATTTCAAAGTTGGTAATTTTCCTTTTTTTAGCTTAATTTGAGGGAATATTTTGCTCGTCTTTATCCGAAAATTTACTGTTCTTTCCTCGTATATATTTTATAGAGATATACGTATCCCAAATTTATATGGTGATAAACTGTAAGTGGAGGCCCTGTAGATGAATGTAAAATTATTAGATTATTAATTTTAAAGTTGGCATTGGTCGTTTTTCAGCTTTATTTGAGGGAGAAGTTTGCTCATCTTTATCCTAAAAATTACTGTTTTTCTTCGTACATATTTTATAGAGATATACCTATCCCACTTTTATATGGTGATAAAGTGTAAGTAAGGACCCTGTAGACTAATATAAACTTATTAGATTATTAATTTCAAAGTTGGCAATTTTCCTTTTTTTAGCTTCATTTGAGGGAATGTTTTGCTCATCTTTACCCGAAAAATTAGTGTTCGTTCCTCGTACATATTTTATAGAGATATATATAGCCCACTCTTATATGGTAATAAACTGTAAGTGGGGACCCTGTAGATGAATATAAAATTATTAGATTATTAATTTTAAAGTTGGCAATTTTCCTTTTTTTTAGATTCAATTGAGGGAATGTTTTGCTCATCTTTACCCGAAAAATTAGTGTTCGTTCCCCGTACATATTTTATAGGGATATATATAACCCACTTTTATATGGTAATAAAGTGTAAGTGGGGCCCTGTAGATGAATATAAAATTATTAGTTTATTTATTTTAAAGTTGGCAATTTTCCTATTTTTTTGCTTCATTAGAGGGAATATTTTGCTCACCTTTATCCGAAACATTAGTTTTTTTTTTCGTATATATTTTATACCGATATACCTATCCCACTTTTATATGGAGATAAACAGTAACTGGGCGTTTGGATGAATCTAAAATCATTCATAAAATCTAAAATCATTATTCATTTTAAAGTTGGCACTGGTCGTTTTTCAGCTTTATTTGAGGGAATATTTTGCTCATCTTTATGCGAAAAATTGGTGCTCTTTCCTCGTACATATTTTATGGAGATATACCAATCCCACTTTAATATGGTGGTAATGTGTAAGTAGGGACCCTGTAGATGAATATAAAATTATTCGATTATTAATTTTAAAGTTGGCAATTTTTTTTAGCTTCATTTGAGGGAATATTTTGCTCAGCTTTATCCGAAAAATTATTGTTCTTTCCTCGTATATATTTTATAGAGATATACTTATCCCAATTTTATATGGTGATAAACTGTAAGTGGAGGCCCTGTAGATGAATGTAAAATTATTAGATTATTAATTTTAACGTTGATACTGGTCGTTTTTCAGCTTTATTTGAGGGAATATATTGCTCATCTTTACCCGAAAAATTAGTGTTTTTCCTCGTACATATTTTATAGAGATATACCTATCCCACTTTTATATGGTGATAAAGTGTAAGGACCCTGTACACTAATATAAAATTATTACATTATTAATTTCAAAGTTGGCAATTTTCCTTTTTTAGCTTCATGTGAGGGAATGATTTGCTCATCTTTATCCGAAAAATTAGTGTTCTTTTCTCGTACATATTTTATACAGATATATATAGCACACTTTTATATGGTGATAAGCTGTTGTTGGGACCCTGTAGATGAATGTAAAATTATTAGATTATTAATTTTAAAATTGGCACTGGTCGTTTTTCAGCTTTATTTGAGGAAATATTTTGCTCATCTTTATCCGAAAAATTAGTGTTGTTTCTCGTACATAATTTATAGAGAAATATATATCCCACCCTTATATGGTGATACACTGTAAGTGGGAACCCTGTAGATGAATGTAAAGTTTTTCGGTTATTAATTCTAAAGTTGGCACTGGTCGTTTTGCAGCTTTATTTGAGGGAATATATTGCTCATCTTTATCCGAAAAATTAGTGATCTTTCCTCGTACATATTTTATACAGATATATATAGCCCACTTTTATATGGTGATAAACTGTAAGTTGGGACCGTGTAGATGAATCTAAAATCATAAGATTATTCATTTTAAAGTTGGCACTGGTCGTTTTTTCAGCTTTATTTGTGGGAATATTTTGCTCATCTTTATCCGAAAAATTAGTGTTCTTTCCTCGTACATATTTTATACAGATATATATAGCCCACTTTTATATGGTGATAAACTGTAAGTGAGCGTGTAGATGAATATAAACTTATTAGATTATTAAAGTTGGCACTGCACGTTTTTCAGCTTTATTTGAGGGAACATTTTCCTCATCTTTATCCGAAAAATTAGTGTTTTTTCCTCGTACATATTTTATGGAGATATACCTATCCCACTTTTATATGGTGATAATGTGTAATTGGGGACACTGTAGATGAATACAAAATTACTAGATTATTAATTTCAAAGTTGGTAATTTTCCTTTTTTTAACTTAATTTGAGGGAATGTTTTGCTCATCTTTACCCGAAAAATTAGTGTTCGTTCCTCGTACATATTTTATAGAGATATACCTATCCCAATTTTAGATGGTGATAAACTGTAAGTGGAGGCCCTGTAGATGAATGTAAAATTATTAGATTATTAATTTTAAAGTTGGCATTGGTCGTTTTTCACCTTTATTTGAGGGAGAAGTTTGCTCATCTTTATCCTAAAAATTACTGTTTTTCTTCGTACATATTTTATAGAGATATACCTATCCCACTTTTATATGGTGATAAAGTGTAAGTAAGGACTCTGTAGACTAATATAAACTTATTAGATTATTAATTTCAAAGTTGGCAATTTTCCTTTTTTTAGCTTCATTTGAGGGAATGTTTTGCTCATCTTTACCCGAAAAATTAGTGTTCGTTCCTCGTACATATTTTATAGAGATATATATATAGCCCACTCTTATATGGTAATAAACTGTAAGTGGGGACCCTGTAGATGAATATAAAATTATTAGATTATTAATTTTAAAGTTGGCAATTTTCCTTTTTTTTAGATTCAATTGAGGGAATATTTTGCTCATCTTTATCCGAAAAATTAGTGTTCTTTTCTCGTACATATTTTATACAGATATATATAGCCCACTTTTATGTGGTGATAAACTGTAAGTTGGGGCTCTGTACATGAATTTAAAATTATTAGATTTTTAATTTTAAAGTCGGCACTGGTCGTTTTTCAGCTTTATTTGAGGGAATATTTTCCTCATCTTTATCCGAAAAAATAGTGTTCTCTCTCGTACACATTTTATAGAGATATACATATCCCACTTTTATATGGTGATAAACTGTAAGTTGGGACCCTGTAGATGAATTTAAAATTATTGGATTATTAGTTTTAAAGTTGGCACTGGTCGTTCTTCAGTTTTATTTGAGGGAAAATTTTGCTCATCTTTATCCGAAAAAATAGTGTTCTTTCCTCGTACATATTTTATAGTGATATATATAGCCCGCTTTTATAAGGTGATGGAGTGTAAGTGGGGACTCTGTAGATGAATATAAAATTATTAGATTATTACTTTCAAAGTTGGCAATTTTCCTTTTTTTAGCTTCATTTGAGAGAATATTTTGCTCATCTTTATCCGAAAAATTACTATTTTTTCCTCGTACATATTTTATAGAAATATACATATCTCACTTTTATATGGTGATAAACTGTAAGTGGAGTCCCGGTAGATGGACATAAATTTATTAGATTATTAATTTTAAAGCTGGTACTGGTCGTTTTTCAGCTTCATTTGAGGGAATATTTTGCTCAGGTTTAACCGAAAAATTAGTGTTCTCTCCTCGTACATATTCTATAGAGATATACCTATCCCACTTTTATACAGGTGATAAGGTGTAAGTAGGAACACTCTAGATGAACATAAAATTATTAGATTATTAATTTTAAAGTTGGCAATTTTCCTTTTTTAGCTTCATTTGAGGGAGTATTTTGCTCATCTTTAACCGAAAAATTAGTGTTCTTACCCCGTACATATTTTTTATATATATATATATATAGCCCACCTTTATATGGTGATATACTGTAAATGGGGACCCTGTAGATGAAAATAACATTATCAGATTATAAATTTTAAGGTTGGCACTGGTCGTTTTTCATCTTTATTTGAGGGAATATTTTGCTCATTTTTATCCGAAAAATTAGTCTTCTCTTCACGTATATATTATATAGAGATATACCTATCCCACTTTTGTATGGAGATAAACTGTAAGTGGGCCTTTAGATGAATGCAAAATTATTAGATTATTAATTTTTGAAGTTGGCACTGGTCGTTTTCCAGCTTTATTTGAGGGAATATTTTGCTCACCTTTATCCCAAAAATTACTGTTCTTTATTCGTACATATTTTATGGAGATATACCTATCCCACTTTTGTATGGTGATAAAGTGTAAGTAAGGACCCTGTAGATTAATATAAAATTATTAGATTATTAATTTCAAAGTTGGCAATTTTCTTTTTTAGCTTGACTTGAGGGAATATTTTACTCATCTTTACCCGAAAAATTACTGTTCTTTCCTCGTATATATTTTATAGAGATATATAGAGCCCACTTTTATCTGGTGATAAACAGTAAGTGGGGACCCTGTAGACGAAATAAAATTATTACATTATTAATTTTAAAGTTGGCACTGGTCGTTCTTCCGTTTTATTTGAGGGAAAATTTTTCTCATCTTTATCCGAAAAATTAGTGTTCTTCCCTCGTACATATTTTATAGAGATATACCTATCCCACTTTTATATGGTGATAAACTGTAAGTGGAGACCCTGTAGATGAATATAAAATTATTAGATTATTAAAGTTGGCACTGCACGTCTTTCAGCTTTATTTGAGGGAATATTTTGCTCATGTTTATCCGAAAAATTAGTGTTCTTTCCTCGTACATATTCTATAGAGATATACCTATCCCACTTTTATATGGTGATAAAGTGCAAGTGGTGATTTTGTAGATGATAATAAAATTATTAGATTATTAATTTTAAAGTTGGCAATTTTTTTTAGCTTCATTTGAGGGAATATTTTGCTCAGCTTTATCCGAAAAATTATTGTTCTTTCCTCGTATATATTTTATAGAGATATACTTATCCCAATTTTATATGGTGATAAACTGTAAGTGGAGGCCCTGTAGATGAATGTAAAATTATTAGATTATTAATTTTAACGTTGGTACTGGTAGTTTTTCAGCTTTATTTGAGGGAATATATTGCTAATCTTTAACCGAAAAATTAGTGTTCTTTCCCCGTACATATATATATATAGCCGAACTTTATATGGTTGTACACTGTAAATGGGGACCCTGTAGATGAAAACAACATTATCAGGTTACTAATTTTAAAGTTTGCACTGGTCGTTTTTCAGCTTTATTTCAGGGAATATTTTCCTAATTTTTATGCGAAAAATTGCTATTCTTTCCTCGTACATATTTTATAGAGATATATATAGCCCACTTTTATATGGCGATAAAGTGTAAGTGGGGACCCTGTTGATGAATATAAAATTATTAATTTTAAAGTTGGCACTGGTCGTTTTTCAGCTTCATTTGAGGGAATATTTTGCTTATTTTTATCCGAAAAATTAGGGTTTCTTCCTCGTACATATTTTATAGTGATATAAATAGCCCACTTTTATATGGTGATAAAGTGTAAGTGAGGATCCTGTAGATGAATAAAAAATTATTAGATTTTAATTTTTAAAGTTGGCACTGGTCGTTTTTCAGCTTTATTTGAGGGAATATTTTGCTCATCTTTATCGGAAAAATTAGTGTTCTTTCCTCGTACATATTTTATAGAGATAAATATATAGCCCACTTTAATATGATGATAAAGTGTAAGTAGGGACTCTTTAGATGAATATATAATTATTCTATTATTAAATTTAATGTTCGCAATTTTCCTTTTTCTAGCTTCATTTGAGGGAATATTTTGCTCATCTTTATCCGAAAAATTAGTGTTCTATCCTGGTATATATTTTATAGAGATATACCTATCCCACTTTTATATGGTGATAAAGTGTAAGTGAAGTCGCTGTGGGTGAATATAAAATTATTAGATTAATTATTTTAAAGTTGGCAATTTTCCTTTTTTTAGTTTCATTTGAGGGAATATTTTGCTCATCTTTATCCGAAAAATTATTGTGTTTTCCTCGAATATATTTTATATAGATATACATATCCCACTTTTATATGGTGATAAACTGTAAGTGGAGACGCTGCAGATGAATATAAAATTATTAGATTATCAATTTTAAAGTTGGCACTGGTCGTTTTTCAGCTTTATTTGAGAGAATATTTTGCTAATTTTTATGCGAAAAATTACTATTCTTTCCTCGTACATATTTTATAGAGAGATATATAGCCCACTTTAATATGATGATAAAGTGTAAGTGGGGACCTGTAGATGAATATAAAACTATTAGATTATTAAATTCAATGTTGGCAATTTTTCTTTATTTAGCTTCATTTGAGGAAATATTTTGCTCATCTTTATCCGAAAAATTAGTGTTCTTTCCTCGTACATATTTTATAGAGATATACATATCTCACTTTTATATGGTGATAAACTGTAAGTGGAGACCCTGTAGATGGATATAAAATTATTAGATTATTAATTTTGAAGTTCGTACTGGTCGTTTTTCAGCTTCATTTCAGGGAATATTTTGCTCATGTTTATCCGAAAAATTAGTGTTCTCTCCTCGTACATATTCTATAGGAATATACCTATTCCACTTTTATATAGGTGATAAGGTGTAAGTAGGAACATTCTAGATGAACAAAAAATTATTAGATTATTAATTTTAAAGTTGGCAACTTTCCTTTTTTTAGCTTCATTTGAGGGAGTATTTTGCTCATCTTTAACCGAAAAATTAGTGTTTTTTCCCCGTACATATTTTTAGATATATATATATATATATAGAGCCCACCTTTATATGGTGATACACTGTAAATGGGGACCATGTAGATGAAAATAACATTATCAGATTATTAATTTTAAATTTGGCACTGGTAGTTTTTCAGCTTTATTTGAGGGAATATTTTGCTCATTTTTATCCGAAAAAATAGTATTCTTTCCACGTACATATTTTATAGAGATATATATAGCCCACCTTTATATGGTGCTAAAGTGTAAGTGGGGACCCTGTAGGTGAATATAAAAATATTAATTTTTAAAGTTGGCACTGGTCGTTTTTCAGCCTCATTTGTGGAAATTATTTGCTCATCTTTATCCGAAAAATTAGTGTATCTTCCTCGTACATATTTTAAAGATATGTATAGCCCGCTTCTATATGGCTATAAAGTGTAAGTGAAGACCCTGTACATGAATGTAAAATTATTAGATTTTTAATTTTAAAGTTGGCACTGGTCGTTTTTCAGCTTTATTTGAGGGAATATTTTGCTCATTTTTATCCGAAAAATGTGTGTTCTTTCCTCGTACATATTTTACAGAGATATATATAGCCCGTTTTATATGGTGATAAAGTGTAAGTGGGGACCTGTAGATGAATATAAAATTATTAGATTATTAATTTTTAAAGTTGGCACTGGTCGTTTTTCAGCTTCATTTGAGGGAATATTTTGAGCATGTTTATCCGAAAAATTAGTGTTTTTTCCTCGTAGGTATTCTATAGAGATATACATATCGCACGTTTATATAGTGATAAAGTGTAAGTGGTGACCCGGTAGATGAATATAAACATATTAGATTAATAATGTTGGCACTGCACCTTTTTCAGCTTTATTTGAGGGAATATTTTCCTCATCTTTATCCGAAAAATTAGTGTTCTTTCCTCGTACATATTTTATAGAGATATATATAGCCCACTCTAATATGATGATAAAGTGTAAGTGGGGACTCTGTAGATGAATATAAAATTATTAGATTATTAAATTTAATGTTGGCAATTTTCCTTTTTTTAGCTTCATATGAGGGAATATTTTGCTCATCTTTATCGGAAAAATTAGTGTTCTTTTTTCATACATATTTTATAGAGATATACGTATCCCACTTTTATATGGTGATAAGCTGTAAGTGGGGACCCTGTAGATGAATGTAGAATTATTTGATTTTTTTTAAAGTTGGCATTTTCTCTTTTTTTAGCTTCATTTGAGGGAATATTTTCTCATCTTTATCCGAAAAATTAGCGTTCTTTCCTCGTACATATTTTATAGGGATTAATGTAGCCCACTTTTATATGGTGATAAAGTATAAGTGGGGACCCTGTAGATGAATATAAAATTATTAGTTTATTTATTTTAAAGTTGGCAATTTTCCTTTTTTTAGCTTCCTTTGAAGGAATATTTTGCACACCTTTATCCCAAAAATTAGTGTTTTTTTCTTCGTATATATTTTATGGAAATATACCTATCCCAATTTTATATGGTGATAAACTGTAAGCGGAGGCCCTGTAGATGAATATAAAATTATTAGATTTTAATTTTAAAGTTGCCAATTTTCCTTTTTTACCTTCATTTGAAGCAATATTTTCTCATCTTTAAAAGAAAAATTAGTGTTTTCCTCTGACATATATATATATATATATATATATATATATATATATATATATATATATATATATATATATATATAGAGTCCACCATTATATGGTGATACACTGTAGATGGGGACCCTGTAGATGAAAATAACATTATCGGATTATTAATTTTAAAGTTGGCGCTGGTCGTTTTTTTTCCTTCATTTGAGGGTATATTTTGCTCATCTTTATCCGAAAAATTAGTATTCTTTTTACGTACATATTTTATAGAGATTTATATTGCAAACTTTTATATGGTGATAAAGTGTAAGTGAAGACCCTGTAGATGAATAAAAAATTATTAGGTTTTTAATTTTAAATTTGGCACTGGTCGTTTTTCAGCTTTATTTGAGGGAATAATTTGCTCATTTTTATCCGAAAAATTTGTTTTCTTCCCTCGTACATATTTTATAGAGATATACATATCCCACTTTTATATGGTGTCAAAGTGTAAGTGGGGACCCTTTACATGAATATAAAATTATTAGATTATTAAAGTTGACACTGCACGTTTTCCAGCTTTATTTGAGAGAATATTTTGCTCTTCTTTATCCGAAAAATTAGTGTCCTTTCCTCGTACATATTTTAAAGAGATAGATATAGCCCACTCTAATATGATGATAAAGAGTAAGTGTGGACTCTGTAGATGATTATAAAATTATTAGATTATTAATTTTAATGTTGCCAATTTTCTTTTTTTAGCTTTATTTGAGGGAATATTTTGCTCATCTTTATCCGAAAAATTAGTTCTCTCCTCGTACATATTTTATAGAGATATACATATCCCACTTTTATATGGTGATAAGCTGTAAGTGGGGACCTTGTTAATGAATATAGAAATATTTGTTTTTTTTATTTTAAAGTTGACACTGGTCGTTTCTCAGGTTTATTTGAGGGAATATTTTGCTCATCCTTATCGGAAAAATTATTGTTATTTACTCGTACATATTTTATGCAGAAATTTTATGCCCACTTTTATATGGTGATAAAGTGTAAGTGGGTACCCTGTAGATGAGCATAAAATTATTAGATTAATAATTTTCAAAGTTGGCACTGGTCGTTTTTCAGCTTCATTTGAGGGAATATTTTCTCATCTTTATCCGAAAAATTAGCGTTCTTTCCTCGTACATATTTTATCGTATATATATAGACCACTTTTATATGGTGATAAAGTGTAACTGGGGACCCTGTAGATGAATATAAAATATTTAGTTTATTTATTTTAAAGTTGGCAATTTTCCTTTTTTTAGCTTCATTTGAGGGAGTATTTTGCTCACCTTTATCCGAAAAATTAGTGTTCTTTTCTCGAATATATTTTATAAAGATATACCTATCCCACTTTTATTTGGAGATAAACTGTAAGTGGGCCTTAAGATGAATGTAACATTATTAGATTATTAATTTTTGAATTTCACACTGGTCGTTTTTCAGCTTTATTTGCGGGAATATTTTGCTCATCTTTATCCGAAATATTAGTCTTCTTTCCTCGTACATAATTTATGGAGATATACCTATCCCACTTTTATATGGTGATAAGGTGTAAGTAAGGACCCTGTTGATATATATAAAATTATTAGATTATTAATTTTAAAGTCGGCTATTTTTTGTTTTTTAGTTTCATTTGAGGGAATATTTTGCTCATCTTTATCCGAAAAATTAGTGTTCTTTCTTCGTATATATTTATAGAGATATACCTATCACAATTTTATATGGTGATAAGCTGTAAGTGCGGACCCTGTAGATGAATATAAAACTAATAGATTATTAATTTTAAAGTTGGTACTGGTCATTATTCAGCTTCATTTGAGGGAATATTTTGCTCATCTTTATCCGAAAAATTAGTGTTCTTTCCTCGTACATATTCTATAGAGATATACCGATCCCACTTTTATATGGTGATAAAGTGCAAGTGGTGACCCTTTAGATGAATATAAAATTATTAGATTATTAATTTTAAAGTACGCACTGCTCGTTTTTTTTTTGCTTCATTTCAGGGTATATTTTGCTCATCTTTATCCGAAAAATTAGTGTTCTTTCCTCGTACATATTCTATAGGGATATACCTATTTCACTTTTATATAGGTGATAAAGTGTAAGTGGGGACACTCTATTTCAACATAAAATTATTAGATTTTTAATTTTAAATTTGGCAATTTTCCTTTTTTAGCTTCATTTGAGGGAATATTTTGCTCATCTTTAACAGAAAATTAGTGTTCTTTCCTCGTACATATTCTAAAGAGATATACCTATCCCACTTTTATATGGTAATAAAGTGTAAGTGAAGTCCCTGTAGGTGAATAAAAAATTATAAGATTAATTTTTTTTAAAGTTGACAATTTTCCTTTTTTTTACCGTCATTTGAGAGAATATTTTGCTCATCTTTGTCCGAAAAATTATTGTTCTTTCCTCGAATATATTTTATAGAGATATACCTATCCCACTTTCATATGGTGATAAACTGTAAGTGGAGACCATGTAGATGAATATAAAATTATTAGATAATTAATTTCAAAGCTGGCACTGGTCTTTTTTAGCTTCATTTGAGGGAATATTTTGCTCATAGTTATCACAAAAATAAGTGTTCTTTCCTCGTAGGTATTCTATAGAGATGAACCTATCGCACGTTTATATGGTGATAAAGTGTTAGTGTTGACCCTGTAGATGAATATAAAATTATTAGATTATTAATTTTTAAAGTTGGAACTGGTCGTTTTTCAGCTTTATTTGAGGGATTATTTTGCTCATCTTTATCCCAAAAATTATTGTTCTTTCCTCGTACACATTTTATGGACATATACCTATCCCACTTTTGAATGGTGATAAAGTGTAAGTAAGGACCCTGTAGATTAATATAAAATTATTAGAATATTAATTTCAAAATTTGGCAATTTCCTTTTTCTAGCTTCATTTGACGGAATAATTTGCTCATCTTTACCCGAGAAATTAGTGTTCTTTCCTCGTATATATTTTGTAGATATATATATAGCCCACTTTAATTTGATGATAAACTGTAAGTGGGGACTCTGTAGATGAATATAAAATTATTAGATTATTAAATTTAATGTTCGCAATTTTCCTTTCTTTAGCTTCTTTGAGGGAATATATTGCTCATCTTTATCCGAAAAATTAGTGTTCTTCCCTCGTAATATTTTATACAGATATACATATCCCACTTTTATATGGTGATACACTGTAAATGGGGACCCTGTAGATGAAAATAACATTATCAGATTATTAATTTTAAAGCTGGCACTGGTCGTTTTTCAGCTCTATTTGAGGGAATATTTTGCTCATTTTTATCCGAAAAATTAGTGATCTATTCTCGTACATATTTTATCGATATATATATTGCCCACTTTTATATGGTGATAAAGTGTAAATGGGGACTTTGTAGATGAATATAAAATTATTAATATTTAAAGTTGGCAGTGGTCGTTTTAAGCTTCATTTGAGGGAATATTTTGCTCATCTTTATCCGAAAAATTAAAGTTTCTTACTCGTACATATTTTATAGAGATATATATATAGCCCACTTTCTTATGGTGATAAACTGTAAGTGGAGACCCTGTAGATGAATGGAAAATTATTAGATTTTTAATTTTAAAGTTGGCACTGGTCGTTATTCAGCTTTTTTGAGGGAATATTTTGCTCATTTTATCCGAAAAATTTGTTTTCTTTCCTCGTACATATTTCATAGAGATATATATATAGCTCGCTTTATATGGTGATAAAGTGTAAGTAGGAACCTGTAGATGAATATAAAATTATTAGATTATTAATTTTTAAAGTTGGCACTGGTCATTTTTGAGCTTCATTTGAGGGAATATTTTGCTCATCTTTATCGGAAAAATTTGTGTTCTTTCCTCGTCCATATTCGAAAGAGATATACCTATCCCACTTTTATATGGTGATAAAGTGTAAGTGAAGTCCCTGTAGGTGAATATAAAATTATTGGATTAAGTATTTTAAAGTTGGCAATTTTCCTTTTTTTAGCGTCATTTGCGGGAATATTTTTCTCATCTTTATCCGAAAAGATAGTGCTCTTTCCTCGAATATATTTTTAGAGATATACCTATCCCACTTTTATATGGTGATAAACTGTAGGTGGACACCCTGTAGATGAATATAAAATTATTAGATTATTAATTTTAAACTTGGCACTGGTCGTTTTTCAGCTTCATTTGAGGGAATATTTTGCTAATCTTTATCCGAAAAATTAGTGTTCTTTCACTGTAGGTATTCTATAGAGATATACCTATCGCACGTTTATATGGTGATAAAGTGTTAATGTTGACCCTGTAGATGAATATAAAATTATTAGATTATTTTTAGATTATAGGGAATATTTTGCTCATCTTTATCCGAAAAGTTAGTGTTCTTTCCTCGAATATATTTGGTCTAGGAATTAATTCGTGTGGGTGGACAAGAGATGGCGCAACGAACGGAGCGTCCCACAGTTCCGTGTATCCACACATGTGTTGCAAACCCCTGTCATCGCGTATCGTTCGTAGTATAGGGCAGTGGATTAAAGCGTCAACAACACCATGTTGTAGTTAAGTGAACATGGCGCAATTTTTGCCTGATAAAGTGTTTTTGCGGGGTGTTTTGCTGCATTACTTTAACATGCAGAAAAGTGCGACTGAAAGTCATCGTATTTTGGTGGAAGTGTATGGTGACCATGCTCTAGCTGAGCGAACGTGTCAGAAGTGGTTTGCACGGTTTAGAAGTGGTGATTTCGGCTTGGCAGACCAAGAGCGAGATGGACAGCCAAAAAAATTTCAAGACGAAGAATTGACAGCATTGCTCGAGTAGGATTCGTGTCAAACGCAGCAACAACTTCCAGCAGCATTAGGCGTTGATCAAACAACAGTCTCCAAACGCTTGAAAGCCATGGGAATGATTCAAAAGATGTCACATTGGGTTCCACATGAATTGAAAGACAGAGACGTTGAAAGACGAAAAACCATTTGCGAATTGCTGCTTCAACGACATAGCAGAAAGGGGTTTCTGCATCGAATTATTACGGGTGATGAGAAGTGGATACATTACGAGAACCCTAAACGAAAAAAGGCCTGGGTGAAACCAGGTGAACCAGGTCCATCACAACCAAACCGAGATATTCACTGTGCAAAGGTTATGCTGTGCATATGGTGGGATATGAAAGGTGTGGTGTACTATGAGCTGCTGCAACCGGGTGAAACTATGAATGGATAACGTTATCGACGACATTTAATGGGTTTGAAGCAAGCTCTGGCCAGAACACGACCAGAATGGGAGAACAGACATGATAAACTTATTGTTCAACATGATAACGCTCGCCCACATGTCGCAAAACCGGTCAAAACCTATTTAGAAAATGTCGGATGGGAAGTTTTACCCCACCCGCCGTATTCACCAGACGTTGCTCCTTCGGACTACTACTTGTTCGATTGCATGAACAACAAATTGATTGGACAGCGGTTTACTTCTTCAGAAGATATCGAAACATGGGTCTCTGACTGGATCGCTTCCAAGGATGAGGACTTCCTTCGCCACGGAATCCGTACATTGCCTGACAGATGGGCGAAAGTGGTGGTTAGCGATGGACAATATTTTTCTTAAGGTATTTATGTATTTTGTGTTTGTACTACAGCTTCAATGTGTGCGTACCAACCGCACGAATTAATTCCTAGACCAAAAATTTTTTAGAGATATACTTATCGCACTTTTATATGGTGATAAACTGTAAGTGGAGACCCTGTAGATGAATATAAAATTATTAGATTATTAATTTTAAAGTTGGCACTGGTCGTTTTTAAGCTTCATTTGTGGGAATATTTTGCTCATCTCTATCCGAAAAATTAGTGTTCTTTCCTCGTAGGTATTCTATAGAGATATACCTATCGCACGTTTATATGGTGATAAAGTGTAAGTGGTGCCCCTGTAGATGAATATAAATTTATTAGATTATTAAAGTTGGTACTGCACGTTTTTCCGCTTTATTTGATAAAATATTTTGCTCATCTTTATCGGAAAAATTGGTGTTCTTTCCTCGTACATATTTTATAGAGATATATATAGCCCACTTTTATATGGTTATAATGTGTGAGTGGGGGACCCTGTAGATGAATAAAAAATTATTAGATTATTAATTTTAAAGTTGGCACTGGTCGTTTTTCAGCTTCATTTGAAAGAATATTTTCTCATCTTTATCCGAAAAATTAGTGTTCTTTCCCCGTACATATTTTATAGGGATATATATAACCCACTTTTATATGGTAATAAAGTGTAAGTGGGGACCCTGTAGATGAATATAAAATTATTAGTTTATTTATTTTAAAGTTGGCAATTTTCCTACTTTTTAGCTTCATTTGAGGGAATATTTTGCTCACCTTTATCCGAAACATTAGTGTTTTTTTTTCTCGTATATATTTTATACAGATATACCTATCCCACTTTTATATGGAGATAAACAGTAACTGGGCGTTTAGATGAATCTAAAATCATAAGATTATTCATTTTAAAGTTGGCACTGGTCGTTTTTCAGCTTTATTTGAGGGAATATTTTGCTCATCTTTATGCGAAAAATTAGTGTTGTTTCTCGTACATAATTTATAGAGGAATATATATCCCACCCTTATATGGTGATACACTGTAAGTGGGAACCCTGTAGATGAATGTAAAATTATTCGATTATTAATTTTAAAGTTGGCAATTTTTTTAGCTTCATTTGAGGGAATATTTTGCTCAGCTTTATCCGAAAAATTATTGTTCTTTCCTCGTATATATTTTATAGAGATATACTTATCCCACTTTTATATGGTGATAAAGTGTAAGTAAGGACCCTGTACACTAATATAAAATTATTACATTATTAATTTCAAAGTTGGCAATTTTCCTTTTTTTAGCTTCATGTGAGGGAATGTTTTGCTCATCTTTATCCGAAAAATTAGTGTTCTTTTCTCGTACATATTTTATACAGATATATATAGCACACTTTTATATGGTGATAAGCTGTTAGTTGGGACCCTGTAGATGAATGTAAAATTATTAGATTATTAATTTTAAAATTGGCACTGGTCGTTTTTCAGCTTTATTTGAGGAAATATTTTGCTCATCTTTATCCGAAAAATTAGTGTTGTTTCTCGTACATAATTTATAGAGAAATATATATCCCACCCTTATATGGTGATACACTGTAAGTGGGGACCCTGTAGATGAATGTAAAGTTTTTGGGTTATTAATTCTAAAGTTGGCACTGGTCGTTTTGCAGCTTTATTTGAGGGAATATATTGCTCATCTTTATCCGAAAAATTAGTGTTCTTTCCTCGTACATATTTTATACAGATATATATAGCCCACTTTTATATGGTGATAAACTGTAAGTTGGGACCCTGTAGATGAATCTAAAATCATAAGAATATTCATTTTAAAGTTGGCACTGGTCGTTTTTCAGCTTTATTTGTGGGAATATTTTGCTCATCTTTATCCGAAAAATTAGTGTTCTTTCCTCGTACATATTTTATACAGATATATATAGCCCACTTTTATATGGTGATAAACTGTAAGTGAGCGTTTAGATGAATGTAAAATTATTAGATTATTAATTTTAAAGTTGGCACTAGTCGTTTTTCAGCTTTATTTGAGGGAACATTTTCCTCATCTTTATCCGAAAAATTAGTGTTTTTTCCTCGTACATATTTTATGGAGATATACCTATCCCACTTTTATATGGTGATAATGTGTAATTGGGGACACTGTAGATGAATACAAAATTACCAGATTATTAATTTCAAAGTTGGTAATTTTCCTTTTTTTAGCTTAATTTGAGGGAATATTTTGCTCGTCTTTATCCGAAAATTTACTGTTCTTTCCTCGTATATATTTTATAGAGATATACCTATCCCAATTTTATATGGTGATAAACTGTAAGTGGAGGCCCTGTAGATGAATGTAAAATTATTAGATTATTAATTTTAAAGTTGGCATTGGTCGTTTTTCAGCTTTATTTGAGGGAGAAGTTTGCTCATCTATATCCTAAAAATTACTGTTTTTCTTCGTACATATTTTATAGAGTTATACCTATCCCACTTTTATATGGTGATAAAGTGTAAGTAAGGACCCTGTAGACTAATATAAACTTATTAGATTATTAATTTCAAAGTTGGCAATTTTCCTTTTTTTAGCTTCATTTGAGGGAATGTTTTGCTCATCTTTACCCGAAAAATTAGTGTTCGTTCCTCGTACATATTTTATAGAGATATATATAGCCCACTCTTATATGGTAATAAACTGTAAGTGGGGACCCTGTAGATGAATATAAAATTATTAGATTATTAATTTTAAAGTTGGCAATTTTCCTTTTTTTTAGATTCAAATGAGGGAATATTTTGCTCATCTTTATCCGAAAAATTAGTGTTCGTTCCTCGTACATATTTTATAGTGATATATATATAGCCCGCTTTTATAAGGTGATGGAGTGTAAGTGAAGACTCTTTAGATGAATATCAAATTATTAGATTATTACTTTCAAAGTTGGCAATTATCCTTTTTTTAGCTTCATTTGAGGGAATATTTTGCTCATGTTTATCCAAAAAATTAGTGTTTTCTCCTCGAACATATTTTATAGGGATATACCTACCCCACTTTTATATGGTAAAAAAATTAAAAGTGGGGACCCTGTAGATGAATGTAAAATTATTAAATTATTAATATTAAATTTGGCACTGGTCGTTTTTCAGCTTTATTTGAGGGAATATTTATCTCGTTTTTGTCCGAAAAAATAGTGTTATTTCCTCGTACGTATTTTGTAGAGATATATATAGCCCACTTTAATATGATGATAAAGTGTAAGCGGGGACTCTGCAGATGAATATAAAATTATTATATTATTAATTTTAAAGTTGGCAATTTTCCCTTTTATAGCTTCATTTGAGGGAATGTTTTGCTCATCTTTATCCGTAAAATTAGTGTTTTTTCCTCGAATATATTTTATAGAGATATACATATCCCACTGTTATATGGTAATTAACTGTAAGTGGAGGCCCTGTAGATGAATCTAAAATTATTAGATTATTAATTTTAAAGTTGGCACTGGTCGTTTTTCAGCTTCATTTGAGGGAATATTTTGCTCATCTTTATCCGAAAAATTAGTGTTCTTTCCTCGTACATATTTTATACACAGATATATAACGCACTTTAATATGATGATAAAGTCTAAGTGGGGACTCTGTAGATGAATATAAAATTATTAGATTATTAAATTTAATGTTGGCAATTTTCCTTTTTTTGCTTCATTTGAGGGAATATTTTGCTCATCTTTATCCGAAAAATTAGTGTTTTTTCCTCGTACATATTTCATAGAGATATAGATATCCCACTTTTATATGGTGATAAGCTGTAAGTGGGGACCCTGTAGATGAACGTAAAATTATTTGATTCTTTATTTTAAAGTTGGCAATTTTCCTTTTTTTACCTTCATTTCAGGGAATATTTTGCTCACCTTTATCCGAAAAATTAGTGTTCTTTTCTCGTATATATTTTACAGAGATATACCTATCCCACTTTTATATGGAGACAAACTGTAAGTGGGCCTTTAGATGAATGTAAAATTATTAGATTATTAATTTTAAAGTTGGCACTGGTCGTTTTTCAGCTTCATTTGGGGGAATATTTTGCTCATCTTTATCCGAAAAATTAGTGTTCTTTCCTCGTACATATTTTATACACAGATATATAGCTCACTTTAATATGATGATAAAGTCTAAGTGGGGACCCTGTAGATGAATATAAAATTATTAGATTATTAATTTTAAAATTGGCAATTTTCCTTTTTTAGCTTCATATGAGGGAATATTTTGCTCATCTTTATCCAAAAATTTAGTGTTCTTTCCTCGAATATATTTTATAGAGATATACATATCCCACTTTTATATGGTGTTTAACTGTAAGTGGATGCCCTCTAGATGAATATAAAATTATTAGGTTATTAATTTTAAAGTTGGCACTGGTCGTTTTTCAGCTTCATTTGAGGGAATATTTTGCTCATCTTTATCCGAAAAATTAGTGTTTTTTCCTCGTACATATCTTATGGAGATATACCTATCCCACTTTTATATGGTGATAATGTGTAAGTGGGGACCCTGTAGGTGAATATAAAATTTTTAGATTTTTAATTTTAAAGTTGGCACTGCACGTTTTACAGCTTTATTTGAGGGAATATTTTGCTCATCCTTATCCGAAAAATTAGTGTTCTTTCCTCGTACATATTTTATAGAGAGATATATAGCCCACTTTAATATGATGATAAAGTGTAAGTGGGGACTCTGTAGATGAATATAAAATTATTAGATTATTAATTTTTAAAGTTGGCACTGGTCGTTTTTCAGCTTCATTTGAGGGAATATTTTCTCATCTTTATCCGAAAAATTAGCGTTCTTTCCTCGTACATATTTTATAGGGATATATATAGCCCACCTTTTTATGGTGACAAAGTGTAAGTGGGGACCCTGTAGATGAATGTAAAATTATTAATTTATTTATTTTAAAGTTGACAATTTTCCTTTTTGTAACTTCATTTGAGGGAATATTTTGCTCACCTTTATCCGAAAAATTAGTGTTCTTTTCTCGTATATATTTTAGAGAGATATACATATCCCACTTATATATGGTGATAAGCTGTAAGTGGGGACCCTGTAGATGAACGTAAAATTATTTGATTTTTTATTTTAAAGTTGGCAATTTTCCTTTTTTTACCTTCATTTGAGGGAATATTTTGCTCATCTTTATCCGAAAAGTTAGTGTTCTTTCCTCGTACATATTTTATAGAGAGATATATAGCCCACTTTAATATGATGATAAAGTCTAAGTGGGGACTCTGTAGATGAATATAAAATTATTAGATTTTAAAATTTAATGTTAGCAATTTTCCTTTTTTTAGCTTCATTTGAGGGAATATTTTGCTCATCTTTATCCGAAAAATTAGTGTTCTTTCCTCGTACATATTTTATAGAGATATACATATCCCACTTTTATATGGTGATAAGCTGTAAGTGGGGACCCTGTAGATGAACGTAAAATTATTTGATTTTTTATTTTAAAGTTGGCAATTTTCCTTTTTTTACCTTCATTTGAGGGAATATTTTGCTCACCTTTATCCGAAAAATTAGTGTTATTTTCTCGTATATATTTTACAGAGATATACCTATCCCACTTTTATATGGAGATAAACTGTAAGCGGGCCTTTTGATGAATGTAAAATTATTAGATTATTAATTTTAAAGTTGGCACTGGTCGTTTTTCAGCTTCATTTGAGGGAATATTTTGCTCATCTTTATCCGAAAAATTAGTGTTCTTTCTTCGTTGGTATTCTATAGAGATATACCTATCGCTCGTCTATATGGTGAAAAAGTGTAGGTGGTGAACCTGTTGATGAATATAAAATTATTAGATTATTAATTTTAAAGTTTGAAATTTTCCTTTTTTTAGCTTCATTTGAGGGAATATTTTTCTCATCTTTATCCGAAAACTTAGTGTTCTTTTCTCGTATATATTTTACAGAGATATACCTATCCCACTTTTATATGGAGATAAACTGTAAGTGGGCCTTTAGATGAATGTAAAATTATTAGATTATTAATTTTAAAGTTGGCACTTGTCGTTTTTCAGCTTCATTTGAGGGAATATTTTGCTCATCTTTACCCGAAAAATTAGTGTTCTTTTCTCGTACATATTCTGCAGGGATATACCTATCCCACTTTTATATGGCGATAAAGTGCAAGTGGTGACCCTTTAGATGACTATAAAATTATTAGATTATTAATTTCAAAGTATGCACTTCTCGTTTTTTTGCTTCATTTGAGGGTATATTTTGCTCATCTTTATCCGAAAAATTAGTGTTCTTTCCTCGTACATATTTTATAGGGATATACCTATCCCACTATTATCTAGGTGATAAGGTGTAACTGGGGACACTCCAAATGAACATAAAATTATTAGATTATTAATTTTAAAGTTGGCAATTTTCCTTTTTTTATCTTCATATGAGGGAATATTTTGCTCATTTTTAACCGAGAAATTAGTTTTTTTTCTCGTACATATTCTAAAGAGATATACCTATCCCACTTTTATATGGTAATAAAGTGTACGTGAAGTCCCTGTAGGTGAATATAAAATTATTAGATTAATTATTTTAACCCCTATTTTTTTCCTAAATTTTTTCGTATTGTTTTGTCGTGGGGTCTTACAGTCCCCAATATCGTAGACTGTATCTATGTTAAAATTACAACTAACAATTTAATATTACAATTTATAATGACCATTTTAGACTGTATCTATATTGAGAATGACTACTAACAATTTACTATTACAATTTACAATCACAACTAACTTAACCTTACCTAATATCGTAGATTGTATCTATATTAAAACTCACGACTAACAATTTACTGTTACCATTTACAATGACCACTAACCTAACCTAACCTAACAATTTATTATTTCGCTTAATAATTATTTAAAGAGCAAATCTTCTTCTGTTTTACAATTTAATCTTTATTAATGCTCAAAATACAATTTCACATTTGGTACATTTTAACCTATTTCTCATTATTACAAGATAACTAAGTTTTTTCACGTTTATTTACATGTTGCAACAAATAACTGCTTGGTGCTCTGCACAAAAATGTTTGTTGCATTTTTCACAAACTAGTCCATTTTTCTGTCCTTCTTTCTATCACAAAGATAACAACGCTTTCCTCTGTTTGCAGATGACGCTGAAATTGTTGAAGTCCTTTCAGTTTTGGAGATTCCAAAGTGTTTCATTGCTTCAGTCACTGAATTTGGTAACCGTGCTGACATCTCGCATTTTCGCTGCATGTGAGGCTTTACCATGTCCTTGAAGAGTCTGGTTAAAAATTTACGCCTCGCATCGAGTTTATTGCATAAATCTGGATTTTGAATTTTGAAAATTGTAGATGCATTCAGCGCAGAAGCATCTACCATATTGAAGAACACAACTAATGGCCACCTTCTTGTTTGCCGTTTTGTTGTGAATTCTCTCACCATTTGGTCAAATTTATCCACCGCCCCATTGGCCTTGTTATATCTGGCTATTTCTTACCTGTGCCAGATACAGCGGTATCATGATGCCGTATGCTGAGTAAAATTACATCTTTGCTTCTCTTAGGTGCATCACTTACGATCGTTAGGTCTCCGTTGAATCCGAAGACAGATGTCAATGGACTACGAGATTTACTAGGTTGCATAATGTCCGGGATTTCACGTTTGTTCTTCTTCATCATTTCAACGAGATTGAGATTCTGAGTTAGCAGGCACTGAGTAAGTTCAACACTTGTAAAATAATTTTCCATAGTAATGTTCCTTCCACTTTTGAACAAATGTTTTGTAAGTTTCAACACAAGGTTCTGAGCCAGAAGAACAAATAATTTCATCCGAAAAGTTAATTGTTTGGAAAACCAATTAGGCATACACTACACTACAATGATTGCTTACAGGGAGAGATGAAAACAGCGGTTACACTGGCAAATGAAGAAATTCTTAACTTTTTCGTCTCAGATTGGAAGAAATTGAGATCAACTAAGGTCTGTTATACATGACCAAACTTTCTGTTTACTTTGCATGTATCAAATTCTGGATGCGCGTATTCCTAATTCGATCAAATAAATTCACCAGTGGATGGAAGGTATATTCATTTGTAGATAACAGTCCCATCTTCTAGATTGTCAATAATAAATTTGCAAGTCACACAAATTTACGTCACTCCGCAATTTTCCAGTGATAATGTAGAGTGTAGGACTGTGCTACCTACAAATGAATATACTTTGGATTTACCGGTGAAGATATCTAACTTGCCTAACTGAGGTAGGGCCACTTGGTCGATTTGGAGATAAACTAACCCACATAAATACGCTGAAAGATACAAAAGTTCTCCCATCAGCCCTATTTGGAAACATTCTGTGATTATTAGAGTAAAAGAAAAGTTAAAATCACAAATTTATAAATTGCCTTTTCCTATTACTTTCCCCCTTGCAACAGACAATTCGCTCTAGTACCTTAGCACCATCAACCAGTGACGGATCTAGGGGGTAAAATTGGGGGGTGACACGATTCCAGTCTATGATAGGTATATCATGAGTTTACGCAAACCATTTTAATTTTAAAAATATATATAAATAGTAGCTTCAATTGTTTTTGACGTTCAAAAATTTGAAGAGGCCTGGGCCACCCAGCCCCGGCTAGATCCGCCACTGCCATCAACAAACAAGTACGAACTATTTTGTAATCATTTTACATTAGGTTAATTGTCAGAAAGTCTCAGTAATATATTTTAAAATTTCTTCATAACTATTAGCAAACTGACTCCCAGTTGGGGTCACACAGACCCCACGACAGAAAAAGCAGGTTTGTTTACAAATAAGTCGATAATTATAGCTTAGGCGAAATAAATTTTGCTATAGTCATAAAATATACTGTAAAATTGAATTTCTGAAGATGTTAGAAACGTACTGTGTTTTAACTATCAAAATAAGAAAATAATCGAGCCGTATGATTCTTTGGGGTCTGTGAGACCCCACGACATAAAACTGGGGTTAAAGTTGGCATTTTTCCCTTTTTTAGCGTCATTTGAGGGAATATTTTGCTCATCTTTATCCGAAAAATTAGTGTTCTTTCCTCAAATATATTTTATAGAGATATACCTATCCCACTTTCATATGGTGATAAACTGTAACTGGGGACCCTGTAGATGAATGTAAAATTATTAGATTATTAATTTTTAAGGTTAGCACTCGTCGTATTTCAGCTTTATTAGAGGGAATATTTTGCTCATCTTTATCGGAAAAATTGATGTTCTTCCTCGTACATATTTTATAGAGATATACCTTGTCACTTTTATATGGTTATAAAGTGTAAGTGGCGACCCTGTAGTTGAATATAAAATTATTAGATTATTAATTTTTTAAGTTGTCACTGGTCGTTTTTCAGCTTTATTTCAGGGAATATTTTGCTCATCTTTATCCGAAAAATTAGTGTTCTATTCTCGTGCATATTTTATAGAGATATACCTATCTCACATTTATATGATGCTAAACTTTAAGTGGAGACTCTCTAGATGATATAAAATTATTAGATTATTAATTTTAAAGTTGGCAATTATCCTTTTTTTAGCTTGATTTGAGGGAATACTTTGCTCATCTTTATCCGAAAAATTAGTGTTCTTTCCCCGTACATATTTTATAGAGAAATATATAGCCAACCTTTATATGGTAATACACTGTAAGTGGGAACCCTGTAGATGAATATAAAAATATTGGATTATTAATTTCAAAGTTGGCTCTGGTCGTTCTTCAGCTTTATTTGAGGGAATATATTGCTCATCTTTATCCGAAAAATTAGTGCTTTTTCCTCGTACATATTTTATAGTGATATATATAGCCCACTTTGTATGCCATAAAGGGTAAGTGGGGACTCTGTAGATGAATATAAAATTATTAGATTATTACTTTTACAGTTGGCAATTTTCCTTTTTTAGCTTCATTTGAGGGAATATTTTGCTCATGTTTATCCGAAAAATTAGTGTTTTTTCCTCGAATATATATTATAGAGATATACCTATCACACTTTTATATGGTGATAAAGTGTAAGTGTGGACCCTGTAGACGAATATAAAATTATTATATTATTACATTTAAAGTTGGAATTTTCCTTTTTTCAGCTTGATTTGAGGGAATATTTTGCTCATCCTTATCCGAGAAATTAGTGTTCTCTCCCCGTATATATTTTATACAGAAATATATAGCCCACCTTTATATGGTAATACACTGTAAGTGGGAACCATGTAGATGAATATAAAAATATTAGATTATTAATTTTAAAGTTGGCACTGGTCGTTTTTCAGCTTTATTTGAGGGAATATATTGCTCATCTTTATCCGAAAAATTAGTGCTTTTTCCTCGTACATATTTTATAGTGATATATATATCCCACTTCCATATGGTGATAAACTGTAAGTGGAGACCCTGTAGATAAACGTAAAATTATTAGATTATTAATTTTAAAGTTGGCACTCGTCGCTTTTTGCTTCATTTGAGGGTATATTTTGATCATCTTTATCCGAAAAATTAGTGTTCTTTCCTCGTAATATTTTATAGAGATATACATATCCCACTTTTATATGGTGATAAGCTGTAACTGGGGACCCTGTAGATGAATGTAAAATTATTAGATTATTAATTTTTAAAGTTAGCACTCGTCGTATTTCAGCTTTGTCAGAGGGAATATTTTGCTCATCTTTATCGGAAAAATTGGTGGTTTCCTCGCACATATTTTATAGAGATATACCTTGTCACTTTTATATGGTTATAAAGTGTAAGTGGCGACCCTGTAGTTGAATATAAAATTATTAGATTATTAATTTTTTAAGTTGTCACTGGTCGTTTTTCAGCTTTATCTCAGGGAATATTTTGCTCATCTTTATCCTAAAAATTAGTGTTCTATTCTCGGACATATTTTATAGAGATATACCTATCTCACTTTTATATGATGCTAAACTTTAAATGGAGACTCTCTAGATGATATAAAATTATTAGATTATTAATTTTAAAGTTGGCAATTATCCTTTTTTTAGCTTGATTTGAGGGAATACTTTGCTCATCTTTATCCGAAAAATTAGTGTTCTTTCCCCGTACATATTTTATAGAGAAATATATAGCTCACCTTTATATGGTAATACACTGTAATTGGGAACCCTGTAGATGAATATAAAAATATTAGATTATTAATTTCAAAGTTAGCTCTGGTCGTTCTTCAGCTATATTTGAGGGAATATATTGCTCATCTTTATCCGAAAAATTAGTGCTTTTTCCTCGTACATATTTTATAGTGATATATATAGCCCACTTTCATATGGTGATAAACTGTAAGTGGAGACCCTGTAGATGAACGTAAAATTATTAGATTATTAATTTTCAAGTTGGCACTGGTCGTTTTTTGCTTCATTTGAGGGTATATTTTGCTCATCTTTAACCGAAAAATTAGTGTTCTTTCCTCGTACATATTCTATAGGGATATACCTATCCCACTTTTATATAGGTGATAAGGTGTAAGTGGGGACACTCTAGATGAACATAAAATTATTGAATTATTAATTTTAAAGTTTTCAATTTTCCTTTTTTAGCTTCATTTGAGGGAATATTTTGCTATTCTTTAACCGAAAAATTAGTAATCTTTCCCCGTACATATTTTTAGAGATATATATGTATAGCCCACCTTTATATTGTATTACACTGTAAATGGGGACCCTTTAGATGAAAATAACATTATCAGATTATTAATTTTAAAGTTGGCACAGGTCGTTTTTCAGCTTTATTTGAAGGAATATTTTGCTAATTTTTATCCGAAAAATTAGTATTTTTTCCTCGAACATATTTTATAGAGATATATATAGCCCACTTTTATATGGTTATAAAGTGTAAGGGAGGCCCTGTAGATGAATATAAAATTATTAATTTTTAAAGTTGGCACTGATCGTTTTTGAGCTTCATTTGAGGGAATATTTTGCTCATTTTTAACCGAAAAATTAGTTTTTTTTCCTCGTACATATTCTAAAGAGATATACCTATCCCACTTTTATATGGTAATAAAGTGTAAGTGAAGTCCCTGTAGGTGAATATAAAATTATTAGATTAATTATTTTAAAGTTGGCATTTTTCTTTTTTTTAGCGTCATTTGAAGGAATATTTTGCTCATCTTTATCCGAAAAATTAGTGTTCTTTCCTCGTAATATTTTGTAGAGATATACATATCCCACTTATATGGTGATAAGCTGTAGCTGGGGACCCTGTAGATGAATGTAAAATTATCAGATTATTAATTTTTAAAGTTGGCACTCGTCGTATTTCAGCTTTATTAGAGGGAATATTTTGCTCATCTTTATCGGAAAAATTGGTGTTCTTTCCTCGTACATATTTTATACAGATATACCTTGTCACTTTTATATGGTTATAAAGTGCAAGTGGCGACCCTGTAGATGAATATAAAATTATTAGATTATTAATTTTTTAAGTCGGCACTGGTCGTTTTTCAGCTTTATTTCAGGGAATATTTTCCTCATCTTTATCCGAAAAATTAGTGTTCTTTTCTCGTACATATTTAATAAAGATATACCTATCCCACTTTTATATGATGCTAAACTGTAAGTGGAGACTCTATAGATGATATAAAATTATTAGATTATTAATTTTAAAGTTGGCAATTTTCCTTTTTTTAGCTTGATTTGGGGGAATATTTTGCTCATCCTTATCCGAAAAATTAGTGTTTTTCCCCGTACACATTTTATAGAGAAATATATAGCCCCCCTTTATATGGTGATACACTGTAAGTGGGAACCCTGTAGATGAATATAAAAATATTAGATTATTAATTTTAAAGTTAGCACTGGTCGTTTTTCAGCTTTATTTGAGGGAATATATATATCATTTTTATCCGAAAAATTAGTGCTTTTTCCTCGTATATATTTTATAGTGATATATATAGCCCACTTTTATATGGTGAAAAAGGGTAAGTGGGGACTCTGTAGATGAATATAAAATTATTAGATTATTACTTTTAAAGTTGGCAATTTTCCTTTTTTAGCTTCATTTGAGGCAATATTTTGCTCATGTTTATCCGAAAAATTAGTGTTTTTTCCTCGAACATATTTTATAGAGATATACCTATCCCACTTTTAAATGGAAATAAAGTGAAAGTGGGAACCATGTAGATGAATATAAAAATAATTAGTTTATTACTTTTAAAGTTGGCCATTTACCTTTTTTCAGCTTGATTTGAGGGAATATTTTGCTCATCTTTATCCGAAAAATTAGTGTTCTCTCCCCGTACATATTTTATAGAGAAATACATAGCCCACCTTTATATGGTAATACACTGTAAGTGGGAAGCCTGTAGATGAATATAAAAATATTAGATTATTAATTTCAAAGTTGGCACTGGTCGTTTTTCAGCTTTATTTGAGGGAATATATTGCTCATCTTTATCCGAAAAATTAGTGCCCTTTCCTCGTACATATTTTATAGAGATATACATATCCCACTTTTATATGGTGATAAAGTGTAAGTGGGGACCCTGTAGATGAATATAAAATTATTAGATTATTAATTTTAAAGTATGCGCTGCTCGTTTTTTGCTTCATTTGAGGGTAAATTTTGCTCATCTTTATCCGAAAAATTAGTGTTCTATTCTCGGACATATTTTATAGAGATATACCTATCTCACTTTTATATGATGCTAAACTTTAAGTGGAGACTCTCTAGATGATATAAAATTATTAGATTATTAATTTTAAAGTTGGCAATTATCCTTTTTTTAGCTTGATTTGAGGGAATACTTTGCTCATCTTTATCCGAAAAATTAGTGTTCTTTCCCCGTACATATTTTATAGAGAAATATATAGCCCACCTTTATATGGTAATACACTGTAATTGGGAACCCTGTAGATGAATATAAAAATATTAGATTATTAATTTCAAAGTTGGCTCTGGTCGTTCTTCAGCTATATTTGAGGGAATATATTGCTCATCTTTATCCGAAAAATTAGTGCTTTTTCCTCGTACATATTTTATAGTGATATATATAGCCCACTTTCATATGGTGATAAACTGTAAGTGGAGACCCTGTAGATGAACGTAAAATTATTAGATTATTAATTTTCAAGTTGGCACTGGTCGTTTTTTGCTTCATTTGAGGGTATATTTTGCTCATCTTTAACCGAAAAATTAGTGTTCTTTCCTCGTACATATTCTATAGGGATATACCTATCCCACTTTTATATAGGTGATAAGGTGTAAGTGGGGACACTCTAGATGAACAAAAAATTATTGAATTATTAATTTTAAAGTTTTCAATTTTCCTTTTTTAGCTTCATTTGAGGGAATATTTTGCTATTCTTTAACCGAAAAATTAGTAATCTTTCCCCGTACATATTTTTAGAGATATATATGTATAGCCCACCTTTATATTGTATTACACTGTAAATGGGGACCCTTTAGATGAAAATAACATTATCAGATTATTAATTTTAAAGTTGGCACAGGTCGTTTTTCAGCTTTATTTGAAGGAAAATTTTGCTAATTTTTATCCGAAAAATTAGTATTTTTTCCTCGAACATATTTTATAGAGATATATATAGCCCACTTTTATATGGTTATAAAGTGTAAGGGAGCCCCTGTAGATGAATATAAAATTATTAATTTTTAAAGTTGGCACTGATCGTTTTTGAGCTTCATTTGAGGGAATATTTTGCTCATTTTTAACCGAAAAATTAGTTTTTTTTCCTCGTACATATTCTAAAGAGATATACCTATCCCACTTTTATATGGTAATAAAGAGTAAGTGAAGTCCCTGTAGGTGAATATAAAATTATTAGATTAATTATTTTAAAGTTGGCATTTTTCTTTTTTTTAGCGTCATTTGGAGGAATATTTTGCTCATCTTTATCCGAAAAATTAGTGTTCTTTCCTCGTAATATTTTGTAGAGATATACATATCCCACTTATATGGTGATAAGCTGTAGCTGGGGACCCTGTAGATGAATGTAAAATTATCAGATTATTAATTTTTAAAGTTGGCACTCGTCGTATTTCAGCTTTTTTAGAGGGAATATTTTGCTCATCTTTATCGGAAAAATTGTTGTTCTTTCCTCGTACATATTTTATACAGATATACCTTGTCACTTTTATATGGTTATAAAGTGCAAGTGGCGACCCTGTAGATGAATATAAAATTATTAGATTATTAATTTTTTAAGTCGGCACTGGTCGTTTTTCAGCTTTATTTCAGGGAATATTTTCCTCATCTTTATCCGAAAAATTAGTGTTCTTTTCTCGTACATTTTTAATAAAGATATACCTATCCCACTTTTATATGATGCTAAACTGTAAGTGGAGACTCTATAGATGATATAAAATTATCAGATTATTAATTTTAAAGTTGGCAATTTTCCTTTTTTTAGCTTGATTTGGGGGAATATTTTGCTCATCTTTATCCGAAAAAGTAGTGTTTTTCCCCGTACACATTTTATAGAGAAATATATAGCCCCCCTTTATATGGTAATACACTGTAAGTGGGAACCCTGTAGATTAATATAAAAATATTAGATTATTAGTTTTAAAGTTAGCACTGGTCGTTTTTCAGCTTTATTTGAGGGAATATATATATCATTTTTATCCGAAAAATTAGTGCTTTTTCCTCGTATATATTTTATAGTGATATATATAGCCCACTTTTATATGGTGATAAAGGGTAAGTGGGGACTCTGTAGATGAATATAAAATTATTAGATTATTACTTTTAAAGTTGGCAATTTTCCTTTTTTAGCTTCATTTGAGGCAATATTTTGCTCATGTTTATCCGAAAAATTAGTGTTTTTTCCTCGAACATATTTTATAGAGATATACCTATCCCACTTTTAAATGGAAATAAAGTGAAAGTGGGAACCATGTAGATGAATATAAAAATAATTAGTTTATTACTTTTAAAGTTGGCCATTTACCTTTTTTCAGCTTGATTTGAGGGAATATTTTGCTCATCTTTATCCGAAAAATTAGTGTTCTCTCCCCGTACATATTTTATAGAGAAATACATAGCCCACCTTTATATGGTAATACACTGTAAGTGGGAAGCCTGTAGATGAATATAAAAATATTAGATTATTAATTTCAAAGTTGGCACTGGTCGTTTTTCAGCTTTATTTGAGGGAATATATTGCTCATCTTTATCCGAAAAATTAGTGCCCTTTCCTCGTACATATTTTATAGAGATATACATATCCCACTTTTATATGGTGATAAAGTGTAAGTGGGGACCCTGTAGATGAATATAAAATTATTAGATTATTAATTTTAAAGTATGCGCTGCTCGTTTTTTGCTTCATTTGAGGGTAAATTTTGCTCATCTTTATCCGAAAAATTAGTGTTCTATTCTCGGACATATTTTATAGAGATATACCTATCTCACTTTTATATGATGCTAAACTTTAAGTGGAGACTCTCTAGATGATATAAAATTATTAGATTATTAATTTTAAAGTTGGCAATTATCCTTTTTTTAGCTTGATTTGAGGGAATACTTTGCTCATCTTTATCCGAAAAATTAGTGTTCTTTCCCCGTACATATTTTATAGAGAAATATATAGCCCACCTTTATATGGTAATACACTGTAATTGGGAACCCTGTAGATGAATATAAAAATATTAGATTATTAATTTCAAAGTTGGCTCTGGTCGTTCTTCAGCTATATTTGAGGGAATATATTGCTCATCTTTATCCGAAAAATTAGTGCTTTTTCCTCGTACATATTTTATAGTGATATATATAGCCCACTTTCATATGGTGATAAACTGTAAGTGGAGACCCTGTAGATGAACGTAAAATTATTAGATTATTAATTTTCAAGTTGGCACTGGTCGTTTTTTGCTTCATTTGAGGGTATATTTTGCTCATCTTTAACCGAAAAATTAGTGTTCTTTCCTCGTACATATTCTATAGGGATATACCTATCCCACTTTTATATAGGTGATAAGGTGTAAGTGGGGACACTCTAGATGAACAAAAAATTATTGAATTATTAATTTTAAAGTTTTCAATTTTCCTTTTTTAGCTTCATTTGAGGGAATATTTTGCTATTCTTTAACCGAAAAATTAGTAATCTTTCCCCGTACATATTTTTAGAGATATATATGTATAGCCCACCTTTATATTGTATTACACTGTAAATGGGGACCCTTTAGATGAAAATAACATTATCAGATTATTAATTTTAAAGTTGGCACAGGTCGTTTTTCAGCTTTATTTGAAGGAAAATTTTGCTAATTTTTATCCGAAAAATTAGTATTTTTTCCTCGAACATATTTTATAGAGATATATATAGCCCACTTTTATATGGTTATAAAGTGTAAGGGAGCCCCTGTAGATGAATATAAAATTATTAATTTTTAAAGTTGGCACTGATCGTTTTTGAGCTTCATTTGAGGGAATATTTTGCTCATTTTTAACCGAAAAATTAGTTTTTTTTCCTCGTACATATTCTAAAGAGATATACCTATCCCACTTTTATATGGTAATAAAGAGTAAGTGAAGTCCCTGTAGGTGAATATAAAATTATTAGATTAATTATTTTAAAGTTGGCATTTTTCTTTTTTTTAGCGTCATTTGGAGGAATATTTTGCTCATCTTTATCCGAAAAATTAGTGTTCTTTCCTCGTAATATTTTGTAGAGATATACATATCCCACTTATATGGTGATAAGCTGTAGCTGGGGACCCTGTAGATGAATGTAAAATTATCAGATTATTAATTTTTAAAGTTGGCACTCGTCGTATTTCAGCTTTTTTAGAGGGAATATTTTGCTCATCTTTATCGGAAAAATTGTTGTTCTTTCCTCGTACATATTTTATACAGATATACCTTGTCACTTTTATATGGTTATAAAGTGCAAGTGGCGACCCTGTAGATGAATATAAAATTATTAGATTATTAATTTTTAAGTCGGCACTGGTCGTTTTTCAGCTTTATTTCAGGGAATATTTTCCTCATCTTTATCCGAAAAATTAGTGTTCTTTTCTCGTACATTTTTAATAAAGATATACCTATCCCACTTTTATATGATGCTAAACTGTAAGTGGAGACTCTATAGATGATATAAAATTATCA